>NW_027206090.1:575000-770842 GCF_024711535.1 Dipodomys merriami | reverse complement strand
GGACTCCAGCCGGCCTGGCACAAAGTGGCTGCTGATGGCTTTCACCAGTCCTGTCTGGAAGTAGGGGTCTTTCTCCCCCCATAGTAGCAGCGTGGGTGTGGACAGTTCCTGGGGTTCTACAGGGTAGTCTCTATGGCCAAGAGAGAGAGAGAGAGAGAGATAGACAAGACAGATGGACAGATGCCCCCCCCCCCCAATGCCTAGCTCTGGAACTCTCTGGAACCTCTCCGGGAAGGCGTGGCCTCACCTGAAGAGGTTCCGATAGTAGTTGATGGGGCCCGTGAGGCCGCCGGGCTGCGTCAGGTCGTACAGCATGGCCTCCAGCTCATCGCGTGTCAGGCAGGGAATGCCCGTCTTGCGGTCGGTGAAAATGGACTTCAGGATCTGGACACACAGCAAGGCCTCTGGCTTCAGTGTCCAGCCCAGCCGGCCCCCACCCCTTCCCTCCACCCGTCCGGCCTTCACCCCGCGGGACCTGGAAGTCAGACATGGACAGCAGTTTCTCTGGCAGCCAGGGGAGCTGGAACAAGAACAGGTACTTGGATCGGAACAACTGGCCGATGTGGTGCAGGACATAGTCTTGAGAATGGGATGACAGGAAGTGGATGTGAGGCCTGGGCTTGGGGGGGGCTGTACCCCCACATCACACACACACCACCTCCTGCGCCAGAGCCAGCATCCCTCCGTGTTGGGGGGGGTCATCCTATCCACAAAATGGGATGTGGGTTCCTGGGGGATCCCCATAGCCACTGGCTTGGCTTCTGCACACTGGAGATGGGATGTATTCATTCTTCCCTGCTTCAGGCAACGTACGTTAGTAACTACTATGTGCCAGGCTCCGCTCTAGACTCCAGGCACGCAGGGAATGGGATGCCAAACTCCTCAGGGAGCTGGCATTTATAGAGGAGGGAGACAGACAGGAAACAGAGAGAGAGAGAGGGAGAGAGAAAGGGGGGAGGGGGAGAGAGACAGGGGGGGGAGAGGGAGAGGAGAGAATGATTATAGTGCTGGTGGTTAAAATCAGGTATCACACCAGGTACCAGTGGCTCACTCCTGTCATCCTAGCTACTTAGAAGGCTGAGATCTGAGGATCACGGTTCAAAGCCAGCCTGGGCAGAAAAAGCTGTGAAATTCTTATCTCCAATAAACCACTAGAAAACTGGAAGTGGCGCTGTGGCTCAAGTGGTAAGAGCACTGGCCTTGTGCTGAAGAGCTCAGGGACAGCGCCCAGGCCCAGAGTTCAAGCCCCACCCCCGACCAAAAACAAAAACAAATCAGGTATTGATGGGGGCGGAATGTGTATTAAGTAGGACACTTGAGAATCTAGGTCCCGTTTGTATTTAGCACCCCAACAAATTAACCTAACAAATTGAGTTTCATAACAGATATTGAACAGCCAGAGACGGCATCTGATCCGGCTGTCGCTTGTGATTTGCTTGTTTATGCCTTGCTACCCAAAGCAGACTAATTTACTTCCCTCACCTCAGTTTCCCCTCTCCCCAGGGTGGGAACGTGGGGTGCATCCCAGCTTCCCAGACACACCTTGAAACACAAACTTGGGGGGGCCACTGATGATCACCATCCGGTCAACCAGGGACGGGAAGTAGACAGAGAAGTTCCAGGCGAGGGTGGCGCCGAAGTCGTGGGCCACGAGGACACATTTGGAGTAGCCTGGGAGAGACAGAAGGTGCCAGGCTCATGCCGGGGCTGGGAAGGGCGCTAGCAAGCGGGGCAGCAGGAAGGGACAGGCGCGGGCAGGATGGAAATGGCGGGTACCCAAGCCCAGGATGACATCTTGGATGTCAGCCATGAGCAGCTCTGTAGTGTAACAGTCCACATCCCTGGGCGCGTCCGAGGGGCCGTAGCCACGCAGGTTCACCGCCACGGTGTGGAAATGGCTCTGGAACTCCCTGAGCTGGTAGCGCCAGAAGAACCTGCCCAGTGGGAGGGGGAAGGCTGAGTCAGTGTCCCACCACCACCATCAGATTAGCAGCGGAACCCTTGGGCGGCTGGGCTTTCTGGAAGGGGTGGATGGGGAAGCCCCAGACCTCGGATCCCATCTCCGCTCCAACCCCTGCAGGCATCCCGGACTCCCCGTCAGCCCGTCCAGGCCCAGTCCTGCCCATGTGGGGCCCCGCAAGCCCCAGGAAGCCATACACACCAGTTCTTCGGGAAGCCGTGAAGAAACAGCATAAGGGGTCTGTTGCCATGGCCCGCGGAGACGTAGTGCAGACGCAGGCCGGAGCTCTGCGGGACAAGCACCCGCCTGAGCCGGGCCCGGGCTCTGCGGGACGGGCACCCGCCTGAGCCAGGCCTGCAGCTGCCTCCCCAGCCCGGCTCTGTGCACTTACTTTCGGAGCCTGAATCAGGGTCTGCTTGTGCTGTCCCTTAGCTGCTCTTCTTCCTCCTCTTCCTCATTACCCTCATTCCCCCTCCTCCTCCCCCTCCTCCTTTCTTCTTCTTCCTCCTCCTCCCTCCTCTTTCCCCTTCCTCCTCCTCTTCTTCTTCCTTCTTCTTCCTCTTCCCCCTCCTTCCTTCTTCCTCCTTCCTCTTCCTCCTCCTTCCTCTTCCTTCTCTTTCCTCTTCCTTCTCCTTCCGTCCTCCTTTTTCTGGCTGGTGCTCTACCACTTGAGCCACAGCTCCACTTCTGGCTTTTTTCTTTTTGGCAGGTGATTGGAGATTTCCTGCTCTGGGGCTGGCTTTGAACCGGGATCCTCACATCTCAGCCTCCTTCCTGGGTTGCTAAGATGATGGATGTGAGCCACTGGCGCCTGGCAGGCGTGTGCGCGTGTGCGCGTGCGCGTGTGCGTGTGCCTGTCCTGGGACTCGCACTCAGGCTGTCTCTTGAGCTCTTTCGCCAAAGGCTGGCGCTCTGCCACTGGAGCCACACACAGCTCCACACGTCGGGCTTGTCGGTGGGTGCGGTCATTGTTGGCTTTTCTGCTCGGGCTGGCTTCGAACTGCGATCCTCAGGTCTCAGCCTTCGGGAGTAGCCGGGATGAGCCTTGGGCGGTGAGCCTGGATCCTCACTGCGCTTGGCGCCCCAGTCTTGGGCCTCCCGGGCGGGCGGAGGACTCGATCCCACCGTGTCCCCATCTCCCCCGCCCGGCCCCTCCCGGCCCGCAGCCCCCCGCCTGTCCCGCAGCCCCTGCCTGTCCCGCAGCCCCCCGCCCGGCCCCGCAGCCCCCCGCCCGTCCCCGCAGCCCCCCGCCCGTCCCCGCAGCCCCCGCCCGTCCCCGCAGCCCCCGCCCGGCCCCGCAGCCCCCCGCCCGGCCCCGCAGCCCCCGCCTGTCCCGCAGCCCCCGCCTGTCCCGCAGCCCCCGCCCGGCCCCGCAGCCCCCCGCCCCGAGCTCACCCTGAGGCTCAGGAAGCCGTGCTGGCCCAGCGCGGGGTCCCGCAGGCAGGCGGGGACGGAGGTGCGGGGCCGCCCCAGGCAGCCGCGGCGGGGCCGGCAGAGCACGTGCGTGAGCGCCACGCAGCCGTAGAAGGCGGCGGCCAGCAGCGCGGCGACGCCCGCCAGGCCCCGCACCAGGGCGCGCAGCAGCCGCAGCGAGCAGCGCGAGGGCGCCAGCAGCGCGGTCACCACCAGCTCGGGCATGGCGCCCGCGGGGGCCGCGGGGGGCGCGGGGGGCGCGGGCAGCAGCGGCGACGCGGGGCCCGGGCCCCCTCCGCGGCCGGCGGCCGGCTGCTGCTCCGCGCCGTCGGGGAACGCGGGCCGCTCCGAGGACGCAGGCGCGCGGCCGCCGCACATGACGCACCCAGCGAGGCGGCGGCGCGCTCGCACCTGGGCGCCGCGCGGGCCGGAGGCGAGGCTAAGGCCCGGAGGCGTGACATCGGGGCGTGGCCTCGTGGGCGGGGCCTCGGGGACGTGGGGGCGGGGCCTCGGGGGTGCGGGGCGGGGTCGGCACCCGAGCCCCGAAGGGAGGCGGCTGTCCCGCAGGTGTCTCCCGAGGAAGACGTTACTCGGCGCCTGATGCCATCCCAGCTACTCGGGAAGGCTGAGATCTGAGGATCGCGGTTCAAAGCCAACCCCCGAAGGAGGAGGCTGCAATGCTTGGTAAGAAATGTACGCATTGTCCTGCCCATGTAATTGTAACTCCTCTGTACAATATGTTCACAAATAAAATAAAATAAAATTTAAAAAAAAAGCCAACCCCTGGCAGGAACAGTCCGGGAGACTCTTAGGTCCCAAGAACAACAATAAGGCTGGAAGTTGAGCTGTGGCCCAAAGTGGTAGAGCACCAGTCTTGGGGCAGCGTTCAGGTCCCGAATTCAAGCCCCAAGACCGAGAAAAACAGAAGCACCAAACTGCGATACCCAAGCAACTCTTCGTTGGTCTATAAAACAATGTGCACAGCCGGGCGCCGGTGGCTCCCGCCTGTCATCCCAGCTACTCAGGAGGCTGAGATCTGAGGATCGCGGTTCAAAGCCAGCCCGGGCAGCAAAGTCCGTGGGACTCTGATCTCCAACGAACCACCAGAAAACCGGAAGTGGCGCGGTGGCTCAAGTGGCAGAGCGCTCGCCTTGAGCTGAAGAGCGCAGCCACGACCCCAAAACAAAAACAATGTGCACACTGAAAAGAAGCCCACAGATCAGGAAACGCCTCTTCCTAGTTGGCCGCATCGTTTTTAGATGACTGTGTCTTTACTCATAGACGGTGTACACCCGTGCCCACGAGGGAAGGTGGAGCAGAGACGGCATCCGTGGAAAGCGGGTGGAAAGCAGAGGGGAACCCTCAGCTGCCCTGGACGTCGAAGAAAACGAGCCAAGGAACTGAAGGGCGGTGATGGGCGGGCAGGAATGAGAGCGGGAACCGCTGGCACTAAGAACAGAGATGTTCGCGACCCCGATTCGTGAAAGGCAGTGTAGAGTAAGACGATGCGGACTGTCATTGTGAAGACGCGGTTGTTTGTGACTTCAGCTAAGTATATGCCGCAGCGTTGTGAAATTCACGCAGCCACGTAATCTCAATTAATCTTTGGACAACAAGAAGGCAGACAGTTCAGGCGGGGAGCGGACAGGGAAGTGGGCGGAGCCGGGGACGGGGGCGTGGCACTGCGGGTGGGTGTGGTCCGCGAGCTGGTAAAGCGCCGCTCGGCCTCAGGGTGTGGCCCAACCCAGGTAAACCGGAGAAAGGGAGGAGCCTCGTCTGGCAGAAGTGGGTGGGGCTTTGGGTGGGCGGCGGGGTGGGTGTGGCCTGCGTGCATATATGTAAAGTGACGCCCACTTAGCTTGGAAGCTTTGTAGTTGTGGGCGTGGCTTACTCGGGTAGACAGAAGAGTGGGCGGAGCCCAGGGTGTGTGTGTGAGGGGGTCTTGCATTGGGGCGTGTGCCTGGAGGTCGACCAATGAGATAAGGGAGGCGGTGCCACGTCCTAATGTGGCGTTCCCGGAAGCTAAGGCCAGGAGTTTGGAGGAAGGCGCGCTCAGTCGCAGCATTCCGGCTTGGTTTGGGAGTGCCAGCCCACCCTCGACCCTCCCCTCCCGGCTGGTTTCCTGAGACCCAGCAGCGAGCGCCTTTACCTCAGCCCTGGTTTCAAGGGAAGGCTCACCCCGCCCTCATCCCCGCACAGTGCTCTCATTGGCTCGCTGGGCCCGTCAGCCCGCCCCTCCTGGGATGTGATTGGACAGCGGCGGATACTGATGTCCCAGCGACAGGTCCCGTCCGGAAGTGATGGGCAGGTGGCTGCCGGCCGCCTACGGGGCGGGAGGCCGGACTGGGGATCTGGAGCAGGACGGACCGGACTGAGTCACGGGGGCTGCGGCCGGGAAGAGGCAGCAGGGCAGAGCCGGGCATGACGGGGCACCGAGTCAAGAGCCCGGTCCCTGCCAGGAGCGCTCCTCTTCCTGTTTCGCAATGCTGCCTGCAGACCATTTCGGAGACACCTGTCATTAGGGCGATCCCGTGAAAGCAGCCTGGCGTCGGGCCCACGACCCCGAGGACGACGAGGTCATCCATCCCGAGCCGTGCTCGCTCCGGCCCCGGCTCCGGCTCTGCCTCTCCCTCCCTCCCTCCCTCCCTCCTGCCCTTCTCTCTCTTAGGTTTATTGGAGGTTAGAGTCTCCCGGACTTTCCTGCCCAGGCTGGCTTCGAACCGTGATCCTTAGAACTCAGCCTCCTGGATAGTTTAAGATTACAGGCGCGAGCCACCGGTGCCAGCCTTTCCTTTTCTAACCGTTGCTTGAATTTAGGGCCTCCCTTTCCCACTCAACTCTCTCTGCTATATGCTGGCCCTCTACTGCTCTACTGAACCAGATTGTTGCTGGAATCAGAGATAAGTCTCTGGGATTTGCTGGCCTGGCTTTGAACCTTGATCCTCGAGGCACCAGTTTGGGCTCAACTGTGCAACTGTTTAACATTTACCAACTTGGGGCATTACCTATTGAACTGCTTACATCACTGCTTCGAAGCTGACTCCGGGTGGGGTCACTATTGGTTGTCTCTAACTTTAAATACTCATCTGTTACCATCTCCCAGCTCTTACACAAGACTTACTCAACAGGCTAGTAAACATTATCCTGTTGCAGAGACCATAATTAATTAAGCCCATGGTTTATTAAAGCCATTCTGCCACGGGTAAACAATGTATTTGAGTCAGTTTACACTGTTATTTTGTACTTTTGGTCTCTCTCCCTAGATTCACCCACTGTGTGTGTGCATGTGTGCGTGTGTGTGTATGTGCAGGTCCTGGGGCTTGGCACTGTCCTTAAACTTTTTTTGTTGGAGGCTAGTGTTCTACCACTTGAGCCACAGCTTCATTTCTCTCTCTCTCTTTTTGTGCTTAATTGGACATAAGAGTGGAGATTAAAGCCAGGCACCGGAGGCTCATGCCTAATCCTACCTACTCAGGAGGCTGAGATCTGAGGATCACAATTCAAAGCCAGCCCGTGTAGGAAAGTCTGTGAGGCTCTTATCTCCAGTGAATCACCAGAAAACCAGAAGTGGCGCTGTGGCTCAAGTGGTAGAACACTTGCCTTGAGCTGAAGAGCTGAGGGACAGTGCCAAGGCCCAGAGTTCAAGCCTTATGACTGACCAAAAGAAAAAAAAAAGTAGCGATTAACCACTTTTTAGGAGGTGTGGATAACTTATGTTATCATAACTTATAATCTTTTCTATTGTGCCAGTACGGGGGCTTGAACTCAGGGCCTCACACTTTTCCTGGCATTCTAATTGAGCCACACAGTTCCACCTGCAGCTTTTGATGGTGATTACAATCTCACCAGGCATTTCTGCCCAGCCTGGACTTGGACCACAAGCCTCAGATGTCAGCCTGCTGTAGTATTACAGGTGTGAGATGCCAGACAGTGTCTGGTTATATCCTCCATGCTTGCCTGAAACCTGCCCTCCTCCTGCCTCTGCCTCCCAAGTGCTGGCTGGCATTACAGGAGTGCACCGCACACAGGTGAGGTTTTGTTACACATCCTGTAACTCGGTTCATTCAGAATCTGATGTTCCCAGGGTCTCTCCTCAGTCCTCCGGTCTGTCTGCATGGATGGTGGTGTGTGAGAATCACTCTTTCCAGCACATGTGTACCCTGTTTCCAACTCCCTCAACTCCACCTTCTCAAACACAGCAAGTCGCCACAGGAGAGGAACTTGTATAATTCAGTACAAATGTTTATTTTTGCAACGAGAACCGCACACAAAAAAAAAAACCTTTAGTATATAAGTGAAAAGTCTGAATTTCCTTCTACAAATGTCTAAAGTGTTGAAATACAAGTCTCAGATTCACTGATAAAATTATTAGCCAAGCAACCTGTGCATACAGTACAGCGAGTTTCTCTCATATAGGACTAAGGTTTCTAGTACTGTGGGAGCAACTTGAACATGGCCGGAGAAATGAAATCGATCCCAGTTCTAATTACAGCCCTGTCTGTGGAAACCCCAGCAAAGAAGGTGTGGAGAGGCCCTAGCAGAATGCTAAGCCTTGAGCAGGAAGGCTCAGACAAAAGCATGTCTCAGTGAAGTCTTTCAACAACAGGAGCAAAATCAGGAAGGTGGGATGAGAAAGAAGGAAGCAGGAAGATGTCCTCACTCAGCGGAGGGTGAAGTACGTACGGTGGGCTGAACGGGTGCTTAATTCTCCCCTGGCTGAGATACCCATGGCCCCGCCGCCTCCCGAAAAAGGGAGATGTGGGCTAATACACAGTTCCAGAAAGTTCAATGCATGTCTCTGCATGCTATATACTCGTGTCTGTCCCCGTGGGTTCCTTTATGGACAGGTGCGGGCAGGGGAGGATCCTGTGGGAGGGGAATGTGAACACACCTAAGTGTGCCTGGTTAGACGAACCCTGAGCTGAGGTGCAAGGCGGGATGGGGCAGTGGTGTGGCGGAGGACGCGGGAGGGTGAGGCCGGGGGAGCGCGGGGCTGGACCCACAGGAAGAGCGGGTGCCACGTTCTGTCCCCGCAGCTGTGTGCCAGAAGGGCTCCTGGGCAGAAAAAGGCAGGGCGGGCCAGGGAGAGTAGTTTTGGGGTTGTTGGTGGCTGTGGGAAGTTCTCGGAAGGTGGGGGGGGCCACCCCGGGGCCCTGGGGCCTGGCCTAGTCAACAGTTGGTTCACAAAGAAATGTCAGGGAGACGCCAGCAATTAAAAAAGAGAGACGTGTTTATTCCATGATCAGTACAGACGCATGTTCACCGTATCCAAGTCAAACCAGTCAGTGACTCCCGAGTTTGGCCGACACCGAGCGAGGCACCAGCGTCGCGGTGCAGAGCGGGTTCTCATGGCACGCATTACCTCACCAAGGGCTTTGATTATAAAATTAAAAACAAAAAAGAAAAAAAAAAAAGGTCGGGAAAGAACGGCTGGCCGGTCAGACCCGGGGCGCCGGGCGGGGCGGGGCTCTGCCTCCCGCGGTGGTCTCCCCAGGCCCGCCTCGTCCCCAGGCCCCTTTCCTTCCTTTCTTGGTAAAAAAAGATTGGACATTAAAAACGAAGCCAACAAATGGGGGAGAGGGAGGACGAGAGATCGCAGCTTTCTGATTTTATAATTAATTAAAAATAGACTAATAAAAGTTTGAAACTGAATAAAATATAGGCAGGAGGGTTTTTTTTGTATATGTTTTGCTTTTTTTGTGTTTTCTTTTTCTTTTTTTCTTTTTTTTTCTTTTTTTCTTTTTTTACACCAGTTTGGTGGAGTCACCAACAAACTTCAAACAAAGATATGCCAGCTATGTTCACTACACAGTACAGCCACGGTCACACACGGCCGCAGCGGGGCGGGCCGCTGCCCACGGACACCAGCACACCATTTCCGAGGGAAGCGGTGCCATCGTGTCTGGAGAGGAGATAATTAAAAATAAAATAGATTTCAGCAACAACAAAAATATATATAGAAAAAAAAAACCAGAAACCAAAAAAAAAAAAAAAAAAAAAGAACAAAACAAAAAACCCAAAAAAACAAAAAACCCAGGAACACAGGTGGGAAGAACTGACTTTGGTTGGTGAGCGAGGCCCGCACGTGCGGCCACGGACACACACACACACCTCCACGGCACGATTCCCTTTTGCACAAGCGAACACTTAGAGAGCGGCTCTCGATTAAAGGCTTGTGGGGGGAGGGGAGGGCGTCTGTTCAAGGCAAAGTCAGTGCCAGCAGGGGGTGGCCGGTGCCAAGCCCGCCCGGCAGCCCTCCAGGGCCCGGCCGAGCCTCCTGGGGGACGGGCGGCCATGCTGCGTTGTGGGCCAGGACTCCCGGCGGGCAGGGCGCCGCGGACGCCACGTTCTCACGGACAGGAAACCAGTCAGGGTGGCAGCGACGATGTCTGTGTATACTGTGTAGACATTTGGCGGAGAGAAGGGCCTCTCGCCCGGTGCCGGGTGGGGGCGCGCGGGGCACGGGTCTGGCCGGCACGCGGGCGCCCGCGGCGCGGGGCTCATGTCCTCCGGCTGGCTGTAAGGCAGGCGGGCTCCGCGCTCCAGCGCTCCCGCCAGGCCCGCCCCGGGCACAGCATGCATGGGGCCAGGCCCCGCTTCCTCCACGCCCCTAACACTATGGAGAGTCCACGTTTCCCAGAAAAGTCACAGTCACAGTCACCGAGGTGCTCTCAGAAGAGGTTCTCTTCAAATATGGACAAGAGATCGCTCTGGAAATTCATGTCAATCGTAGCTTCCATCTGGGGAAAGGGGAAAGGAAGAAGATGGCGGTGAGGGGAGAGCCGGGCGGGCCTGCCCGCCTCCCACCTCGGGTGCGGGTGCTGGGACCCCGGCTCACCGCCTCCCGCCGCCGCCGCTCCTGCTCCCGCTTCCTGGCCAGCTCCCGCTGCTGATCCAGCATGGACTGGGGCTGCGAGCTCTGGGCCTGGGGGGCGGCGGCCGCGGCCACAGCGGCCTGCTGCTGCTGCTGCTGCTGCTGCTGCTGCTCCTGCCGCTGCTGCTGCTGCTGCTCCTGGCGCCGCCGCGCCTCCTCGTGCACGCGCCGCGCCTGCTCCAGCGCCTCCTCGTCCTCTCGGTTCCTGGGCGCGGCAGGACCCCCAGTCAGCCTGGTCCTTCCGGGCGCCCCTCCCCAGCCCACGCCCTGCCCGGACCCCGCACCTCATGCGCTCCTGCCGAAGCCGCTCCTTCTCCTTCTCGGCGTGCTCGGCCTGGGCCTTCAGCGCCTTCTCGCGCTCCTCCTTCTCGCGGGCCACGCGGCGGAACTGCTCGAAGCTCTCGCTGGAGGACTTGGCGGTGGAGGACGGGGCAGTCGGATGTTTCTGGACCAGGCTAGCCCAGGAGCCCATGTTCTTGATCTTCAGGTCCTGCGGAGCGGAGGCGGGCAGGGGTGGGGTGGGGTGAGGGGCTGTCCCGTGGGAGGTGCACGGCAGGGGACCCTTGCGGCAAAGGCCGGTACCTTTTTGGGTGCCACCGGAGTCTTGGGCTCCTGCTTGGGTTTGTCCTTGTCAGGCGCCCCGGGCGGCGGTGCCGACTGCTCAGGGGGCCGGATCACGGGCCGCCCGACCTCCACAGGCTTCATCTCAGGCCCTGGAAGACAAAGAGCCCATGGGCCTGGGCACAGGGCACCCTGAGGGCCCTGGGCTTCATACCCCTCCCCCCCGCCCTGGATGGCGCGGGCACTCACGCTGGGGCAGGTGGACTGGAGCCTTGATGTTCTCGGGGTGCTTGGGGGGCTCTGGCCGCAGCGAGGGGCTGAAGGGCTCGTTGCGGATGATGGGCGAGTGGGTCTTCTCCTCCTTCACCACCACCAGGGGCTGCGGCTGTACCACCGAGGGCGGGCGCAGCTCCTGTGACACAGGGCAGCCGGGCTGGTGAGGCGATGGGCTTCCGGCTGCCCCTCCCCCTCCCCGGCCCCGCCCCTCACCTGCTTCTTGGGCTGGACGCTTTGCTGGGGGGGAGACTGGTGGGTGAGGCTCTGGAACGGCGGCATCTGGGGGGAATGTATCATCAACGGGGAGGGGGCTTCGCGGAGGTGACCTAGGACAGAGGCAAGGAGGGCGTCCGGTCACTGCAGGGCCTTCCAACCCCCACCCGCGAGCGACGAAGGGGCAGGCTGGATGACAGCTGGCCGTGGCCCCAGTGGTCCTCCTCCCCAGTGGAGGGGCAGGCCGGGTGCCACCGCCCCGCATGACCTTGCACTCCGCCAGCTTTGAAATCCACACGCCTTGTCTCATGCTTTGGGGCGGAGGCGGGCGCCTACATCTCTAGACGGTTCCGAGGCGGGCCCGGGGTGGCCGGGTCAGGGTCCTCCCTCAGCCTGCATGCCCCGGGCAGACGCCTAGGCTGTGCCCCTGCCCATAGGGAGTGGGGAGCACAGGGCCTGGGGCCACGGCTCACAGCCCACCAATGACCTGCGCCCAACCACGACCCGAGACCAACCCTGACGCGAGACAGAGGGCAGGCGGGCCCGGGGCTGGCAAGAGGCTGCTCACAGAACCGCACCCCGGCCCAGGGCTCTGGGGCTGCTGGGGGTCAGTGGGGCCGCCGGGCGTCAGTGGGGCTTCGGCTGAAGCCGCCAGTGGGGTTTCAGTCCCCCATCCTTTTTTTTTTTTTTTGGTTGGTTGTGGAGCTTGAACTCTGGGCCTGGGCGCTGTCCCTCAGCTCTTCAGCTCAAGGCGAGCGCTCTACCACTTGAGCTACAGCGCCACTTCCGGTTTTCTCAGTGGAGATCGGAGTGTCTCGGACTCTCCTGCCCAGCTGGCTTTGAACCGAGATCCTCAGACCTCAGCCTCCTGAGTGGCTAGAATGACAGGCGTGAGCCCCTGGCGCCCGGCTCCCCCATCCTTCGTAGACTCTGCCTTTGGCTCCAGGCAGCCCTGGCCCTGGTGTCCCGGCTCCATCCTCCACGGGGATGCTCGCATGCTCGGGGTGAGCGGGCACAGCTGCGCGGCCGGCCTGGCCCCAGTTCCCGGGGGGGGGGGGGGGGGGGGTTGGCGCAGGGCGTGTGGGAACCCACTCGGCACCTGGCAGTCCGCACTGGGCGCGGGAAGAGTCGCAGCCCCGCTTTGCTACTCAATTTGGGGGCCAGAACTTGGTACCCCCCCCCCGGCCAAGGCCTGGGTGCTGTGACTGGGTTACCCTCCCCCCTGGCCAAGGCCTGGGTGCTGTGACCGGGTACCTCCCCCCCCCCCGCCAAGGCCTGGGTGCTGTGACTGGGTTACCCTCCCCCCTGGCCAAGGCCTGGGTGCTGTGACTGGGTTACCCTCCCCCCTGGCCAAGGCCTGGGTGCTGTGACTGGGTTACCCTCCCCCCTGGCCAAGGCCTGGGTGCTGTGACTGGGTTACCCTCCCCCCTGGCCAAGGCCTGGGTGCTGTGACCAAGTCCCTCAAGGATCCGCTCAATCACAGCGGGGTGTTCTGCCGTCACATGCGTCCAAGGCGGAGGGGCTGGCCCCGCCCGTGCTGCCCCTGGGCCTGGCTCTGGGGTGCACTGGGGGCTGTCACTTCCCTTTAACCCCGGTGCTCCCCAATAAGGTCTTCATACTGTTGGGGGGGGGTCTCAAGCTGCTAAAAGAAAAAACTGCCTGGTCACAAATATCGGGGGGGGGGGTCCTCGTGCTGCGTCCCCTGGCCACTACCCCTGGGGGGGGTCACCAGGAACCCCCTCCGGGGTCAGGCTTTCCCTCCCGGCAGGATTTCAGTGCACTGTGAGGCTCCACAGCACCCGTTGTACAAGAGCTGGGGGTGGTGGTGGTGGCGGTGGAGGGGAGGTCTTGCCCTCGGCCATCTTGGTCAGCAAGGCAGACAAATGTCCAACAAGGGAGCGATCCCTGGATGCAGCCCCCCCCCGCCCCCGCCCCGTCCCTGGATGCAGCCCCCCCCCGCCCCCGCCCTGGTCCCTGGATGCAGCCCCCCCCCCCGCCCCTGCCCTGGTCCCTGGATGCAGCCCCCCCCCCGCCCCCGCCCCGTCCCTGGATGCAGCCCCCCCCCCCCGCCCCTGCCCTGGTCCCTGGATGCAGCCCCCCCCCGCCCTGGTCCCTGGATGCAGCCCCCCCCCCCGCCCCCGCCCTGGTCCCTAGGGTGTGGTGTGGCTCTGTGTCCACGTGAGCGCAGAGCACAGACCTGCCTTCACCAGACTCCGCTTACCAGTCGAGTAGGGGTCCGACTTGTGGTGCCGAGGGGAGGGATGGTGCTGGATGACCTGCTGGGGCTTGGCGGGCTGAGGTGGGGGCGGCTGCTGGCCGGGGGGCGGGTGGGGGGGCTGCTGGCTGGGGGGTGGCGGGGGCTGGATGTGAGCAGAGAACTGTATGGGCGGCAAGTGCACGGGCCGGGGCGGGGGTGGGGGCTGCGGCTGGGGCGGGGGCTGCGGCTGGGGCGGGGGCGGGGGCGGCGGCGGCTGCTGGAGCTGCGGCTGCGGCACGGAGGGGTGGGGTGGGGGTGGCAGTGGGGGCGGGGGCTGGGACTGCACCTTCACGGAAGGGAGTAGCGGCGTGGGGGGCTGTACCTTCTGCAGCTGCTGCAGGTACAGCTGCATCTGCATGGAGGTGAGGGGCGGGGCAGGGGGCTCCTCGTCCTCCAGCAGCACTTGGGGCGGCTGAGCCATGGGGGGCTGGGGGAGCAGGGGGGGCTGGGCCAGGGCGGGGGACACAGCTGGGGGCCGGGTGGGCTTGGGCGGCAGGGCCGCAGCTCGGTTGCTGGGCCGCGATGGCTGCTGGGGCAGTGCATTGTGCAAAGCTGGAGGGGGCAGGAAAGAAGGGTGGTGAGGCCGGGGCGGGGCCTGGCACGTGCCCCCCACCCCCACCCCATCGCACCCCCTGGGCCGCCTCCCTGGCTCGTCACTCCCAGAGGGCACCTGTCCACCAGGCTGTCCCTGCACATGCCGTCTGGCCAGAGGTTGACCTTTGTCCAGATGACTGCCCGGCACCCCGTAACTATAAACTTCAGAGGAGTCCCATCCTTGGAAACTAACCCAAGGCCTAACTCCACTGAGATGAGAACTAACTCATCCTGGCGTGCTGGTCCTGGGGCTTGAACTCGGGGCCTGGGTGCGGCCTCTGAGCTCCACCATCAAGTGGAGTTGAAGCCACAGCTCCGTTTTTCCACTTTCTGGGGATTCACTGGGGAGGAAACTCTCCCAGCTTTCCTGCCCTGGCTAGCCTTGACACTTCCATCCTCAGATCTCAGTCTCCTGAGTAGCTGGGATTACAGGCATGAGCCACCAGCTTAGATGCCAACGGTCCCGGGGTTGCCCCAAAGTACTTGTACATCACGGCCCGGCAGAATTGGGGCAGTGCCATGGCTCACCTGGAGGAGAAACTACAGCGTGCTGGTTGAGATGGGGCGGAGTGCCGTGCTCGGGCGGCTGGGGCAGGTGAGGGGGCAGCTCGGGCTGCTGCAGGTGGAGGATGGGCTGGGTGAAGTGGCCGATGGGGTCGAAGACGCTGCCCGGGAGCTGGGGCTCCAGGACAGGCACCTGGGCGGTGATGAAGGGTGGGGGCGAGGACTTCATGGCGGGAGGGGCCTGCTGCGGGATGGAGGGCGGTGGAGGCGGCGGTGGCGGCGGTGGCTGCTGCGGCTGCGGTGGTGGCGGGGGCGGTGGAGGCTGCTGGGGGGCTGGGGGGGGCTGCTGGGGGGCCGGGGCCTGGGCCGGCGGCTGATGGTGGTGGTGATGATGCTGTGTACACGGAGAGAGACACACAGGCTGATGTCAGGCAAGGCAGGCCAGAGGCCAGGCCCCGGGGCGGGCCCCGGACGCCAGCCATCCCTTGGGGAGGGACCCGTTCCCGGAACGACGTACCTTCTTCTGGTCCCTCCCAGGGTGCCCCTTCTTTTTGGACTTCGGAGCCATCTCTGCAGAGAAAAGAGAAGGTGGTGAGGCTCTGGAGGAGCGGGGGAGTGAGCTGGCTTCGGACACGGAAGAGGAGAAAGCTGCAGAAGGCAGCGCAGGATGAGGGCAGGTGACACGGAGCGAGAAGGTCCAGGCTGGGTTCGGATCGGTCGGTCACCCCGGGGTGGAGGGAAGCGGTGGAGGGGACCCCCACCTGCCCACCCGCGGTCTTGAGGCACTGCGATGGGGAATTACCCCCCCCACACCACCGGCGCCATTCCTATGCCGAAAGGCGAGCTAGGGAGCCCCACGCCTGCCCAGCACACGGGGATATCTGAAACCCCCACTCACTGCAGAGCAAGTGAGGAGAGAGCATGCTAGTTCAGGGTTACACGCAGTGATGGGGATGGAGGCACGGCTGTCCCACTGCATGGCTGCTGAAGGCCCTGGCGTTTTCCCAGACAAAGCAGAGCAGCTCAGGCGGGGCGCGCGTCGGGGCTGGCCCGGGCCGCCATGGACCCCGGGACACATAGCCAGCGAGTGGGAAGCGAGGGCAGGGCGTGCGTGCCGCCGGCGAGGTGCCCGCGGCCAGCAGAGGGCACAGGCCCGAGGGGACACCTTCTGAGGGACAGCGTCGAGGGGCTGCAGAGGGGCCCTGAGCTTGCTGTCGGCAGCCGTGCTGTGCCCGCTCTGCAGAGCTGTGCCCACCCCTGCCGCCACCCCAAAAGCTTATGCTCAACTGTTTCCGCCAGCTGGGTGGCCCTTCACCAAACAAGATGGTGTGCAAGCCTAGGCCGGAAGCAGGGTGCTCGGAACAGGGTCTCCGGGATTGCGGGCCCCGAGGCATGGCCACGGCCGGCCCGGCTGTCCCTGAGCTTCCTGCCCAGGATGTCCAGCTCGCCACGGGGGTCGGTGGATGACATCTTCCCCAACAAGGCTACTTTGTGTGAGATGTCCGGGCCCGGGAGGGGGCAGCAGCATGCCACCTATGGGGATGCGACAGGACCCCGTGCCCGGCACGAGCTAGAGACAAGACCGGGACACACACGCACACGCACACGCTCAGCAGCCACAGACACATCCTCAGAACCAATGAAGTGGAGGACATCTAGGACACGTGAACTCAAGCCCAGCACCCGGACGGAGGTGCCAGACCTCAGAACTCTTTGGGTGAGACACAAACATCTGTGGCACTGGCTGGAGACCCCAGAACTGCAGAGAGAGAAGGGGTGCCAGGGAAGGCAAGGTCTCAGAAGCTCCAGGGGAGCGTGAGGAAGAGGCTGGCTCTTCTGGCCCATTCCAGTGCAGGGAAGTGGTGGGAGGGGGCTGGGCAGGGAGCGGGGCCGCTAGGGGCGTGGCCTGGCCACTGAGCCAAGCCTAAGGGAGGTGCCCCATGCTGGCTGAGCGCAGACAAAATGTATGGGGGGGGGGGCGCACTATGGTCTTTCATCTATGTAAGGAGGGGTGGCGGTGGCTCCATCCCTCACCAGCGCCGGGTGTGGGAGCAAGCAGCGGAACTGTGGGAGTCTAGGGAGACGTCTGCGGCCTTGAGAAGGTCACAGGGAGCATCCTGGGGCCCAAGGAGACTAGGAAGATAGGACGTGGGACGCCCCCCCCCCCAGCCTCTGCAGCCCAGGCCCCTGCGGCAGTTACTAGTAAGAAGACAAGACAAGAAGCGCACAGCTTCACAGCACTCCGGCCTGAGACACCCCCACACAAGACTCTCTAGAAAGGGTTTACATGGAGATGGCCTTAAGTACTGTGTGATCTTTATTCCGTGACAATCTTCAACTCAACACAAATTTCAGCTTTATACAGGATGGTAATTGTACAAAGGAATAAAATGTTACTGCAAAATCTGAGTTAAAACGCTGATTTCTTCCCCCCCACCCAGCCCCACTCCAGGGGAGGGAGAGAAGAGGGCCAAAAGGCAGGGCGATGGGGGGCAGGGAGGAGGGGGAAGGGGAGGAGCGGCTGCCGCCGGCCAGCCAGGACAGAGGCCTTGGGTGGCACCTCCTGGTGCCCAGAGAACAGGTTACAACAGCGGCCCGTTGTCTCTCTGGCTTATTCCCAGGGCACCAAATACAGGTCACTTTTTTTGTTTTGTGCTGGTACTGGGGCTTGAACTCAGGGCCTCGGGCTCTCTACCACTTGAGTCACAGCTCCACTTCTGGCTTGTTTGATGGTTTAATTGGATGTAAGAATCTCCTGGACTTTTCCTGCCTAGGGCTGGCTTCGCACTGAGCCCCTCAGCCTCCTGAACAGGCAGGATTACAGGCCCGAGCCGGTGGTCGGCTACAAGTGAATCTAAAGCACTTTCAAGTTCTACAGGTCCTGAGCGAACTGTCAGCTGGAAGCCTTACGGGCGAGGAAGACTGGGTCCCTGGCCATCAAGGACAGGAGGCCCTGGCGGGAGGGCTGGCGGTGGCTGTGGCTGCCGCGGTGCACACCCGTGTGGTCAGGGGCAGGGGGGACAGGCAGCCTAGACACTGGGAGAAGCTAGGCTGCTGCTTGGTCCAAGACAGCAGAAATCTTCCCAGAAAGAGAGTGCCAGCAGCTTCCCAACTGTCCTGTGGGAACCTCTGGGCATGAAGCCCCTCATCCCAGCCAAGCCAAGTTCACAGGAGCACGTCAGGCGCAGGCCAAAGGGCAGCTGAAAATAGAGTCTGTTTGGCAAACGTGGCTGACTGGAAACTGGAAGCCCAGAGAGGATCGGGAGCGGCCTGTAAGCTCAAGAGTGCTACTGCGGGGTCCTGTGGGGTCCTGCGGGGTCCTGGGGAGGCTGGGCTCGATCTGGGGGCCACAGCAAGTCTGGGCCGAGAGGAACCCAGGGACTCAAGGAGCCAGGGAGGCAGGAGAGGCGGTGGCATGTCCCCAGCCTGGCTCAGCCCCAGGACAGGGCAGCCTGCAAGGCGTCCGTGTCCGCCGTGCGGCAGCTGGGCCCCAGCGGACATGTGAAGTACGCTTGAAGCAAGAAAGAAGAAGAGCCCAGGCCGGAGCGCAGACGCTGCTCCTAACGCGCCGCCACGGGGCGGCTTTCTGTTCAGAGGCTGGATTCATGACCAAAAAAGGGCCTACATTTATTTTTAGCGCAAAAAGCGGGGGAAAAGTAGCCTGTTGGGTGCCTCTGGGAGGGTCAGCTGGGGTGGCCGCCCTCGCCTGGGTAGTGCGGACATCTAGGAGGTCGGTGCACAGGGCATCAGAAGGGAGCAGGGTGTGTGTGTGTGTGTGCGCGTGTGTGTGTCCCTCACCAACAGCCCAGAAGATACTCTCCCTATGGGACTTGAGGGAAGCAGATAAAGAAGCCGGGAAAAAGCCCATTACACCAGCTTAAGCATTCAGCCACGAGGGGATGGGGACGGGAGGGCTCGAGGAGGCTGAGCGGCGTGCTGGGCCCCGGCGGGTCACACAGCCAGGGGTGGCACTGCCCAGCCCTCAAGGGAAGGAGGCACCCCCTCCTTGTCTGGGGAAGCCGGGGAAGCCAGCACACTCTTCCTGAGCGGAAGCAGATCTTCCCTGGGCTAAAGTCACAAGGTCCCAGAAGGGAGCAGTTAAGGTCCAGAGTCTCAGACAAAGCCGGGGGGAGGGACCGAGAGAGGAGACGCACTCTGATCGGGTATCACACACAGCGCAGCACCACAGCGGGCACGGGGAGATTGTCATCACCCATCAGGAGGCGCCACCCACCCAGAGGCCCCGGGAACGGGAGGCAGGCAGATCAGCCCGAGTCTCTGTACAGGCAGGCCAGGCAAGCAGCCTTCCCAAAGGCGGGAACTAGGCGTGTGCTGCCGGCGTGACCGCTCCACCCCGGGGACAGGCCCAGGCCTCTGAGGAGTTCCATAACTCGATGGAGTCCTGTCCCTTTCACAGAAGAAAATGGGACTTAAGCTAGAGCTTGCTGGGAGGGAATCTGGAACTGAAGACCGTTTTATTAAGAGTCCGTGTCCAGTGATTAGGCAGGACCTACGTAGAGGAAGAGAGAAATCAGTGTGAGAGAAGTGGTGTGGAATGTACCATTCAAGTCACAAGAACAGAAGAACTGCAGACCGAGCCAGCCTGTGCCCTGGTGGCCCAAAGGGCACAGGAGAGCAGCACCAGAGATGGGGAGCTCCGCCCCCGGCCTCCTCGGGTGGGGACAGACCCACCTCCACAGATCCTCTGTGCACCCTGAGCCTGCCTGTGCTTCCAGACAAACGCGCCCTCACTTGACGAGTTCCACGTGTGTGTGCCTGCCTGCGTGTGTGCGTGTGCCCACCACGGCCGCTCAGGGCCCCGCCCTGTCCCAGCCAGGGACACCAGGCTCACCACCACCAGGTATGTCCGCTCCCAGCCTTCCCTTGGGCCGTGGCCCAGGAAGAAAAAGCCTGGCACTGTGGGCACCGCGCTGCGGCCGGGGCAGGAGTCAAGCTCCCGAGGCACACAAGATAAAGAGGAATCTGTGACATGTAGCTGAGGGAGGAGGAAGGGAAAGAGAAGAAAGGAACGAGAGAGACAGAGCAAGCAGTTGGAGGGGGAAATGGTCCCCCTCTCCCGCCTTGTCTGGGACTCCAGCCTGGCTCCTGGACCAGGGCGGCCGCTGGGCCGGCTCCACCCACGCGGCACTGGCGCCTCTGGAGTCACGGATGCCCCCCCACGCCTGGGAAAAACCCGCCCACCCCGCCTCTCGCTGCTGGCCACATTCCACAAGGCTGGCCTCACCCCAGGGGAAGCCCCGGGCCCCCAGCTGCAAGGCTGTGTGTGCACGTGCATCGTCACCTGGCTGTGCCCCCCACCCCCGCTGAGTCCCTCAGAGACCCTTGGGGCAGGAAGCTGGGCTGGACGTGTGGTCAGCAGAGAGCACCCCCTCGCCCATCTGCGCCTCCCAGCTCAAATCTTTTCAGAACACCAAGCATTCCCGTCTCCCCTGGAGCTGAGAAACGCCCACACTGTCCAGTCCTGGGAAAAGGAAACCAAGACTCTGAGCTGGCTGGGCGACACGCCTGGGCAGATGGAAAAGAAGAGCAAAATCTGAGGGACCCTCCCCCAAACTGCCCCAGCCCATGTGGGGGGCGGCGGGAGGTGTGGCTGCGGACAGGGAGGCCTCTGCGTCGGGCCCCACCCCGCCCCTCCGGAAGAGGTGCCAGCAACGTGCTGGCCGAGACCTACAGGGCGTCCCAGGACACCCTCTGCCCCGGCCCGCACACGGTGCCGGACAGCAGGGCCCGGCTCTGTCCACAGCCTGCCCGGGAGAGCGGCGGGAAGGTCTCGCCACAGACCGCTTCCAAGGTGTGGTACGGTGGCACACGAGCTATACCGGACGGTATCCGCCTGGCCGGACACTAAACCCTTGAGCGGCTGAAAGCAGAGCCCCGTGAGAGATCGCACAACCCAAGTAGTAGCCGGGCTCAGTGTGCTGCAGGGTGAGGGCCGGCTGGGCCAGCACCCCGAGCCTCCTCTGGGCACAGCTGCCCTACGCTTAAGCCTGGTCCAAGCTGCGCCAGGTCCCCAGCAGCTCGCGCCGCCCGAGGACGGCTTTCGCACTGCCCTCCCAACCCCAGTGACTGCTTGGCTTCTGTTTCTTTTGGAGATTCAGGTCCCGGACCCGTGTCAGCAGAAATGACCCTTAGTTCAAGTGACAAAAGTAGGCCTTTGAGATATTTCGGCTCCAATCCAAGTGGAATCACAAGAGCGAGGAGGCTACACAAGCCCCAAAGACCGGAAGGAAGTAGTGCCCATCGCCGTGACGGCTGGCCAGCCCCGCAGCGCAGCGCAGCGCAGCGGCGACCAAGCACCCGAGGGCGCAGCGGCCACGCTCCGTGATGGGAGTGCGGGCTGCGGCTCCCCCAGCGGCCCTGCCCAGCTGGCCCACGGAGCCCTGCCACACATAGAAGGCAAAGGAAAAACCACGGCTCCAGGGCAGCGCCACTGGCCAGCACGGAGACAAAGAAAGAGAGCCAGGCCAAACCCACGTGGGAGGGCGTCTGGGGAGAGCCCGGGCCCAGGCGGCTGAGCCGGTGGCCAGGGCTGCACCGCCGGGCCTGGGAGCCAAGGCTGTAAATCTCACCCTCCTCCTTCCCGCCAAGACAGCTGTTCCCAGGGCTCTCGGATTACTCTCTGCACCATCTTCCCACTTTCCTTGAAGGGAGGGGGAGGGCTTAAAAAAATAGCCCAGCGGCCGGAGGGGTGCAGGGCACCCACACGGGAGCCTGGGACTCCAGGGCACAGCCCCTCCGCCCCCTCCGCCCGCGCGGGGCCGGCTCCTCCCAGCAGCACCCCCTGCCGCTGAGGGGACTGGAAAGGGTGGGAGGCTGCAGGGGCGCGGGCTCTGCGTCCAGCCCTGCAGAGATGCCATCGGGGCACTGGGAGCCTGGGGAGACCCCGGCCCACCCCAAGCCCCACAGTGTCTGTTCTCCTCGCCTGCTGTGTGCATGGTGCTATGTGCACGCCTTAGAAGTGGGGTCCCCCGGAACTGTGATTTCCACTCCCTCATCACGGGGGAACCAGCACGTCGGAGGCAGGAGACCCACGGAAGCACACACCAGCCACCTGGTTGCCTAACCAGACACGCATTTCCCGCTGTGGCCCCGAGCCCCGGTCCACCTGGTAGAAACACACTTGGCACCAGGACTGGCTCGCAGGCGGTCTGGAGTGTGTGTGCCCAGCCCACCCCACGCACAAGCCACACGCAGGTCCCTCAAGTGCCCTCTGTTCCCTAGTGTGCTGAGGCGGCGGTACTGTGCTCCTCCACCGCCCATCCAGCTCCCAGCACTGCCCCTTGCCCTTCCTCTGGCTTTGCGGTTGCTGCCCAAAAGGTGGGTCTGGCCGGGGTGCCGGGGCCGGCCCACAGAGCTCGGCAGGGCCAGCAAGCCAGGCCCCGGCGAGGCCGATCTGAGGGTCAAGGTTGAAGGCAGCCTAAGCAGACAACCTGGCCGGCTCTCATCCCCAATGAACCACCCAAAACCAGAAGTGGGGACGTAGTCTAAGTGTTAGAACCCCAGGCACAAGCAAATACGCTGAGTAGGAGCTTGGAGCCCTGAGTTTAAGCCTTGGTACTGACATGCAACGCGTGTGTGCCTGCAGGAGGGGATTGCGTGCAGCACGCACGGGCTGCAGGTTACACGCGTCTAGGTAGGTGTGGAGTTAGGGGAGAGGCAGCAGCAGCTGCACAGCAGGCAGGCCCACGCTGGGGGCGGGCGCAGCCGTGGCGCAGTCGGGTGAGAAGCATTAGCAGCAGGCCGGGACGGACCTGCCGCCAAGGCTGCCAGCTGCAGCAGCTCCGCTCCTTTATTTTTTTGTTGGTTTTGGGTCTTGAACTCTGGGCCTGGGCGCTGTCCCTCAGCCCTTTAGCTCAAGGTGAGCGCTCTACCATTTGGGCCACAGCACCACTTCCGGTTTTCTGGTGATTTATTGGAGATAAAAGATTCTCACAGACTTTTCTACCTGGGCTGGCTTTGAACCGTGATCCTCAGATCTCAGCCTCCTGAGTAGCTAGGATGACAGGCGTGAGCCACCAGCGCCCGGTTCCGCTCCGTTCTTGCCGGACACCTGCCAACCAACCACCTCCCCTGCGCTGTGGCCCTGCTGGTGACTACGGGGCTGGCAAGCCTGTGGGCTGTGCAGCCTTCCCTGGACAGGAGGCTTGGGGAGAGGGACTCCAGTCCCATGCCGGCCTGGTGCTAGGCCTCAGCGGGGATGGGGGACAGTGTTAAAGAGCGGCGACCGTCTCTGGGCTCTCCAGCAGCCGAGCCCAGGACGGAGGCAGGGCTGGTGCTGGTACCTGGCACGGACTGGGGAAGTTTTGGACCAGATCTTAAACAAGAGTCCCCTGACCTGTTTCCGAGTCTTCACTATCTGAGGAGCTGGACTCGCTGGTGCTCTCTGACTCGGAGGAGGAGAAGCCTTTCATCTTGGAGGAGCCGGCGACCACGTCCACTTTCTCGGCTGTAAGCCAAACAACAGGAAAGGCGATGAGGAGGTGCTCTTACTGGTCCACAGTTCCCCACGGGTAGCTACTGCCAACTGCCCCAAACATGGTCCGGCCTGGCATTTCCAGGGCACTGGCGCCCTCTGGAGGATTTCTCAAGGATGTGACAGGCCGTGGGGAGGAGTCCCTTCCCAGCGTGGACACTGCTGGTCTGGTCTAAGGCTCACCTACAGCACACCTGCCTGGGGACAAGTCGGGGCTTGCAAGGAGCCGGCACGACTAAAGCCCGGTGTGTTACAGGTCCCCATGCAGACCGCAAGTCCTGTGGTCCCAAGAGAAAGGTGAAGGCATCGAACATGAAAGGAATGCCTGCAAGACTGTTCCAGAAAGGACCAGGCCAGTCATGCTAGAGGACAAACTTGACGTCTAGCTCCAGCTGTCCTCCCGCGGGAGGGAGGACACTGCCCAGCCAGCCGCTGGGAACCCAAACTGCTGTTATTTAGAACCAATGCTCAAAACCATTTCAGGCTGGGCAATGTGGCTCAAGACCAGCCCGGGCAAAGAGAGTCTGCAGAGGTGGGAAGGCGGCTCAGTGGTAGAATGCTTGCTTGCCTGGCACGCATGAGGCCCTGGGTTTGATTCCTCAGCACCACATAAGCAGAAAAGGCTAGAAGTGGTGCTGTGGCTCAAGTGGTAGAGGCTCGCCTTGAGCTGAAGAGCGGAGGGACAGCGCCCAGGCCCAGAGCTCAGGCCAGAGTCCACAAGCTCTCACACCCGAGTCAGGCAGGCAGGTGTGGTGGCGCGCTGTGACTCAGCACAGCGGTCACGAGGTTCGTAGTCTGGGCAAACGCACGAGATCTGACCTGAAGAATAACTTAAACGCAGCGTCGGCCTAGCAAGCGTGGGGCCCCGAGTTCAAACCCCAGTAACCCTCCCACCCTCCGCAAACACCCACCCAAGTCTGGGGCGTGGTGAGGTGCGATGTGGTGTCCTACACTTTGGGAGTTGCTGTCTGGCGGGCCGCCCGTGGGGAGAGCCCTCCTGAGCGGAGGGCTCGAGCATACCTTGGGGTTTCCTTTTCTTCCGCAAGCAGGAGGTGACGTAGCGCTCCAGCTCGCGCAGCGTGGAGGGCTTCAGGGTCTCGAAGTCGATCTCGATCTCGTCGGGGTTGGAGTTCTTGAGCGAGGGCTCCCGGGACTGGATGATGTGCACCACGCGGCCCAGCTTCTCCCCCGGGAGCTTGTTGATGTCCAGGCTCAGCTGGCGCTTCTCCTCGTAGGACATGGGCTTGCACTTGTCCTCCTCCTCCGACTCATAGGCGGGCGGGGGCTTGTTCTTCAGGGGGGCCGGCTCCTTCTTGCTGTGAAGGGATGGGCGGTGCACACCATCAAAACCGGGCTCGCCCTCCACGCACGGAGGGGCCGCTCCCAAGTCCCATTGGGCCAGTGTTCACAGGCAACTGGACTCAAGGCCGGTCCTTCCCCGGGGAGCCCCGGAGAACGCGCCGGGGCCGTGGGAGCTGGGGCTGCGCTCACGTGCGCCCTGCTGCAGGCCCCAGCCCGTCCCACCATCCGGCCCCAGCCCGTCCCACCATGCCACCCCAGCCCACGGGGGCTGCTGGTGAGCGGCCCTCAGCGCCCCAGCCTGACTCCCTGCCTCGGCCCGGGGTGGGTCCTGAAGCACAGACCTCACGCTGCTGTGGCTGCTGTTGGTCTTCTTTGTCTTCTTAGGAGGGAGCTCCTTGGCTTTGCTCTTCTTATTCTCCTCCACCTCCTCTTTCTTTTTGTGCTTCTCCTTCTTTTTCTCCTTCTTGTCCTTCTCCTTTTTCTTTGGTTTGCTCTGCTGGGGCTGCGAAAGGGCTGCAAGCTGTTCGTGCACGGCTTTGAGCTGTGGAGAGGAGGGGCCTGAGATCGGGCTGACGGTGCCACGCCGTGCCACGCCACGCCACGCCAGACAGTGTGGGACCCCATGGGTCAGGGCAGGGCAGGGGCATGGAGCAGCCCTTGGCCTGTGGTCTATCACATCCACCAGATCCCCAAGGAGCCCAAGGCACTGCCTCCCGCAATGCCAGGACGGCAGTGTCCTCTATCGAGCCAGCTGCCCGGCTGGCAGCCACGACCCCCGGGCCGTTCCCCAGAGGCTGGGTGAGAGCACAGATGCGCCGGGCTGATGCGGCCCAGGTAGCACCACGCGCTTGCGAAGGGAAGGGCCAGGCAGGGCCCTGGGGCCACGCGTGCAAGGACCCACCTGCTCCTGGAGCTCGGCCAGCCGCTGGGCTCGCTCCTCCTCCGAGTCGTCAGTGGAACTGTCGCTGTCGGAGGAGCTGTCGCTGCTGCTGTCGCTGGAGGAGGGCGGGGCTGCCACCTTGGTGGGGGGCGGCACCGCGGGGGAGGACACGGCCACCACGGGCTCCTCCGGCTCGTCCGGCATCTTGGCAAAGCGCATTTCAAACACATCCTAGGGAGGGAAAGCCATTCCGTGAGGGACCGTGTGGGAGGGCCGTGGAGCTGGGCCCTCTCTCCGTGGACGGGGCCGCAGGGGCCAAAGCCTGGGACCGTCTTCTAACATGCCTTTCCTAGGTCTCTTTTGTTGTTGTTGGCTGTGAGGCTTGAACTCAGGGCCTGGGCCTTTCTCTCCGAGCTTTTTTGTTCAAGGCTAGCACTCTACTGTTTGAGCCACAGCTCTACTTCCAGCCTATTAGTGGTTCATTGGAGTTAAAGAGTCTCCTGGACTTTCCTGCCTACACTGGCTTCGAACCACCATCTTCAGACCAGTAGTAGGATTACAGGAGTGAGCCACCAGCACCCACCAGTGCATTAACCCGAGGGCACCAGGGCAAGACCCCAGAAACACTGCTCAGGCCTGTGGCTGGCACAACAGGAGGCTCTGTGGCCGTTAGTTTCCACCCGGGCAGAAAGCGCGAGGACTGCAGTCTGAGCCCTCAAGGGAAGAGGAAGGAGCACGGGCAAAGGCCAGGCAGCGCGCCTGACAAAGCCCACAGACCAGGAGCGCTGCAGCAGGAGCAGCGCGGGCCCTGGCTGCGGCCCCGGTGCGGGATGCGGGACACAGGGCAGCAGCGGGGGGGCACTGAGCACTCAGGAGGAGTTCCCTGAGGAAGTGCAACCCGGCCAGGCGGGGTTTGCAGGCACAGGGCCAGGTCCTGGTGTGTCCTGGGACCTTCTGCCTGGAAGCCCCGGGGACCCGGGGGAACAACGTGGGGTACCCCTGCAAGACATAGGCAGCCAGCCGGGTGGCAGAGGCCCAGGGACTCCATGACTACCGCAGTGGTGGGGCGGGGCGGGTGTGGCGGAGGGCAAGGTGCCTCTGAGCTGCACGTGGCCGCTGTAAGCATGGTGTGTGACTGTCCGCGTATCTATCCACCCCGCTGCAGTGACTCCCCCAGTCTTCACTGTGATTCGGGGAGCGGAGCGGACGGAGGCGCTGCTCCCCCAGGCAGAATGCACCTGGCCTGCCGGCAGGACCTTCCTGACAGATGCGGCAGACGTTAGGAAGGAGAGTACCCGGACGCGGCCAGGGAAGCAAGACCAGGCAGAAGAAAGGGCTTCACAGCAGCCAGGCCGCGGCGAGGCAGCGCCTGAAGCCAGCCGCCAGGCCTGCGGGGCGGGACGGTGGCGTGCGGGGGGAGGGGAGGGGTCACGCGCCCCGTCCCAGGATGAGGTGCTGGGGACGCTGTCTGTGTTCACCCTCGGGCACTCCCCCTGCCATGGACAGATCTGTGCTCTTCTTCCAGACTGGCTGCCACGCACACAAGGCGCGAGCGAGGCCCTTCCCTTCCCCTGCGTGCTGGGGCTGGCGGTCAAGGCCAAGATCAACAGCAAGGGGTACAGGCGGGACCCGCGGGGTGGGGAGGAGCGTCCACGGCGGGGTGGGGAGGAGCGTCCATGGCAGGGGCCCGCGGGCTCCCGCTGTGCAGCCGCGCTCCTCGTCCGCGGGATGGCGCTCTGCGGGAGCCGGACAGCCACATCGACCCCATCCTGCCCTGTGCTGGAGGAAGGAAGGGCTCCTTCCTGCATGCGAGACACAGAGCCTGCTGGGAACAGCCCATGGGCTGGGTCCCGTGCCAAGAGGCCCCAAGCCATGGGAGCAGCGGGACGGGGCAGTGTGGCCCGCAGGGCTGCCGCAAGTCCAGCAAGAGGCCAGGAGAACAGAGCCCCGTGGCCCACCAGAGGGAGTGGGGGCCTGAGCCCCGCTCACGGCCGGTCCAACTCTGGTCAGCCCCTCGCCACGCCCACCCCACCCCACCCCACCCCTGCGCAGTCCGGTCACAGGTGCTGGTGGACCTCAGCGCAGCGCCCGGGGCAGAGAGCAGGAGTTTCTCCTTGCCAGTGCGTGGACCAGCCTCATCCCCCGTGGTGGCCATCAGGTCCAGAGGAAGCAGGCCTTCCCGCTTAGTAACCACGACGATGACGATGACGAGACAGACGCGCTCAGATGCCAGCGTCCCACCCTGACGCCCCTTTGGAGGACACAGGCGGGGAGGCCCTGGGGAGCCACATGCTGGGCAGAGCGTGAGTGGAACCCAGCAGGGCGCGTTTGCGCAGACTGAGCTCAGAACGTGCTGCCCCTGGTGCGCACCAGACCCCAAGTCCGCAGCCTGCTTCTCCTCCCCGCCGCAAAACACAACTGCATGACACTGGACACTGTCCACTCCACACCCGCTCCTCCCTGAGGTAAAATTTGGGCGGCCGCAAGGACTGCCGTCACTAGCACACTTCGTAGCTGCTCTTCAGAACGGAGCTGAGCGCAGGGGCTGCTCTGTGCCACGCTGTGCTGCCAGCCTTCAGCCCACGCCACTCGGGAAAACAAGACCAGACACAGTAGACAGCCTTTTCTCTCCTTTCAATGTAATAGTTCAAAATAGCATTCTTCCATGCCGATGGAGTGTTGGTTTGGACAAACAGAGACATGGATGCCCAATGTGGGCAAAGCTACCCCTACCCCATCTTCCCAGGAGAATGGGGTAGAGGGAAAAGGGAGGGAGTCAGGTGTGTAGACAATGTGAGGCACTACTGCCACCTGGTGGCCCAGTTCAAGAATTGCAGTAAAACTACAAAGTGCTAACTTTCAATGACGGGACAGGCACCAAACACGAATGGCAAAGGGGCTGTCTATGAAAACAATACAGTACGCAGTCCAGAACAAAACCACGTCCAACTGAGGGAGGCAAGCGGAGCTCCCAGCACTCAGAGCCTTGAAGAATCCAAGTCTGACTGACTTCCTCCTCCTTTTCTCTCCCTCTCTCGTGTGTGCACAGGAGGTGCACGGGCATTAAAAAGACAGCCCCCCCGCATTTGGTCATGCCCCCATAACAAGGGCCAGTGAGTAAAAATGCGCCCCTATTCTCACAGGGCAGTGTTTTTCCCTCCACAGGAGTTGGGTCTCTGAATCAGGGGCACGCGGTGTGTGACAGTGGGAGGAGGAAGGGACTCTGCCGAGCCTGGACCTGGAACGCATGCCGGGGGCCAGAGAGCTGGGGTGCGGACCAGGTGTGTGACTCCGATGCCACTGTGCTGTAGAGACACAGGTCAAAGGCTTCCCAGGGCCTCACCTCAGCCCAGAAAGCACAGGCCGCCGTGAGGTGGGTGGTGTGTGTCAGCTCACACAGCTCTTAGGACAAGTCAACCTGCCACAGCCTTGGGGTGAAACGGCTGGGAGTTCTTATGGGAATTCTTAGAACCTCACATGGCTCCTTCCTGAGAATTTTAAAAAGCACGAAACATTAATTTTTTTTTTTTTTGGTCAGTTGTGGGACTTGAACTCTGGGCCTGGGCGCTGTCCCTGAGTTCTTCAAGATTGAGGCGAGCACTCTACCACTTGAGTCACAGTGCCACTTCCCATTTTCTAGTGGTTTTTATTGGAGATAAGAGCCTCACGGACTTTCCTGCCCGGGCTGGCTTTGACTCGAAAACCTCAGATCTCGGCCTCCTGAGTAGCTAGGATGACAGGCATTAGCCACCGGCACCCGGCACAAAACATTAACTTTTATTCTCCCGAGATGTTCAACCCTGACCTTATTACCCAGAGAGAAGGAAGCCCTGCTGAGGAATGTTCTTCCAGGGGCACCGCAGGGTCTCAGCCTGGAGGAAGCGCCTGTGGTCAAACCGACCGTGGAGAAGGCCACCCTACAGCCACAAGGCGAGCAGTTACTGTAGCTCATGCATGTGTGCCTGGTACGGGTGCCCCCTTCTTCCCCCCCCCCCCCCCCGCTCTGTTGGTTTGAGACAGCTGTGTTTTTTTTTTTTTTTTTTTTTTGTCGGCCGTGGGGCTTGAACTCTGGGCCTGGGCGCTGTCCCTCAGCTCTTCAGCTCAAGGCGAGCGCTCTACCACTTGAGCTACAGCGCCACTTCCGGTTTTCTGGTGGTTTATTGGAGATAGGAGTCTCATGGTCTCTCCTGCCCGGGCTGGCTCTGAACCGCGATCCTCAGATCTCAGCCTCCTGAGTAGCTAGGATTACAGGCGTGAGCCACCAGCGCCCGGCTACGACAGCTGTGTTTTGAAGAAGAGATCGGGACACGCACAGAGCACACACTCTCCAGACAAGGGCAACAGGACACGGGTGGATGAATGGGTGGTGGGAAGCAGTGTCCAGTGGGAAAACCCATAATAAAACCAGCCACTTGATCTTAATAAGTAACCCTGACTTAATGCGTGCGCCTGCCTGGGTGAAATTCACTCCTGCGGCATCATGGGAAGGAAAGCGAGAGGCACAGTCTGCCAACGCCACAGGGTCTGGCCCACCTCCCCGCCAGAGCCTCACCTGGAGCTTGCGTGCCATGGCCACCACCTCGTGGTCAGGCGGGTTGTACTTGTAGCAGTTGGAGAACATCAGTCGGACGTCGGCACCAAATTCCTGAGCATCTCGGTACTCACGGGACTCTAGTTTAGACTGGAAAAACAAGACAGGCTCCAGTTTGCCACGTCTGCTTGGGCTCTCCTTGGGGGAGAGGGGAGGGGCGTGGCGTGGCCTCGTGACCAGCAGCAGCACTGTGCCCCAGTTCTCAAACGGCATCTTAGCATGGAGGTCGCCAGCACTGGCCAAAGAGCAAGAGAACACGGAAGCCCAGGAGGCAGAGGAGGGCTAGGCCCAGTGCTGTCTCCCGCTGCTGGTCCTATTCCAGCCCACAGAGAAAAATGACGGGAAGAAGTCCTAACAAACCCAAAGGGGCTCAGAACACGCGGAGAACACTCGGGCCGAATGTCCTCCCGCGTGTCATCCCCTACAGGGCGAGGTGTCTCCCGCAGGAGGCCCCACCACACAGCTCTCTGGGAGCGCAAGAGGCGCCTGCGTCTGGGAGGCACACCCACACCCAGGACAGGCGTCGGGTCAGCGCATGGCCCCACCGCGTCCAGCAGGGGGCGCGGGCGTCTTTGGGAGGTGCGGGCGCTGCTCACCTTGATGGTGCTCATGTCCATGGGGTGCTTGATGATGTCGCAGTAGTCGTGCAGGCCCAGGGCCTCCACGTCCACGGGCTTGTAGAAGGGCCAGGCGTAGGCCGCGTGCTTCTTGGCGAACATCTCCTTGAGAATGCCGCTGCAGCACTTGAGCTGCTCCGAGACCTTGCTGCTCTTCTCCGGGGCGAGGTGCTGCTGCGAGTCAGGCACGTCCTTCTTTGGGGGCTTCACAGGCCGGCTGCTCTCCCGCCGGGGCCCCAGCTTGGCCGTCTTGGGCTCTGGGGCCAGTGAGGGCGGCTCGTGGATGGGGTCGATGGTGGTGGGGGTGGTGGTGTCTGCTTTCCTCTTCACCCCCTTCTTAGTCTGCCGGAAGCATACAACGGGCTAAGGCACGGCCGCTCAGGGTCCCCAAGCCCCGCCTAGGGTCCCCACGCTCGGGGGAAGGAGCCAGGACAGGCAGACACTGGGGCTGGGAGAAGCCACGACTCTGAGTCTGGGACTTGCTCAACACCAGACACCTGCCCTCGCCAGATATCCCCTGGGAAGGACGACTCGGGCTAGATGGCAGCTACAAGAGGTCCTGGAGTCAAGGAAGGGGCAGCAACTCCCGGGCGTGCATCACGGGCCCTCACAACACAGGGGACAGTGCTAGTGAGCCGGGATGGGCTCCGCGCAGACCACCCACAAGGCCAGCCCGTCCCTGGGGCTGCGGCCTGCAGCGCCGGGACCCTTACCTTCACGGGCTGGGGGGCGGCGATGATGGGTGGGTGGCTCTGCACGGGCTGCGGAGCTGCAGTCGGTGGGGGCGGTGGCTGGGGGGGCACCGGTGGGGGCATCTGCAGCGGCTGGGGGGGCACCACGGTCATGACAGGAGTCTGGACGATGAGGTCTGGGGTGATGGCGGGGAAGGGGTGAGGCGCGGTCTGCACGGGAGGGGGGCTCTGCTGAGGGGTCTGGGTCTGCGGCGGAGTTGATGCTTGCGTTGTGTTCGGGACCGTGGACACACCTGGCTTTGACGTCCCTAGCAATCACAAGAGGACCAGGAGCTCAGAGGCTGTGCGGACGCGTGTAGCTCGCCTGGCCAGGCCACCAGCGCCCCATACTGCACTTCCCGGCCCCACACCACGCACTTCCAACCCCACACCGTGCACTTCCCGGCCCCACTCTGCGCACTTCCTGGCCACATCTCTCCTCGCGAGAAGGGAGGCCCAGGACAAAAGAACAGGAATGCCAGGCCGAGCGCAGCAACACCAGCCCGTGTCGGAGCGGCCGCGCTCCCCGAGTGCAGCCTTCCGAGTGTGCCCTCCTGTCCGGGGCTAGCAAACCCCCACCCAGCCAAGTGCCCCGTGAATGGACGCCCTGCCTCCTGGTGATGGGCAAGGGCAGGCAGCTGCTGCCCTGACGGCTCCCACGGCCGGGGCTCTGAACGAGCAGGTGGCCAGCGCGCACATGCGCCGTGCACGCCGGTATGGAAAGGAAACATGCCCCAGTTCCCTGGAAAAGCTGTCTTCACCCACAAGCTCCCCTCGAGGGATGAGGGGAGGTTCTGTCGAGTCCCCCCGTTCTTCCCCAGAGCACCCCACTTGGGCTTCTCCAGGGGTTTGACACCTTGAGGAGAGGTCGCAGGTGCAGACCACAGCCCTGGCCCTGGACGAGGCCCAGGCCCCTCAGGCAGACACAGGGTCATCATCCCACGGGCACAATCCCGAAGACGGGGCTGGCAAGGCTGGTTTTCCTCGGTGACTCTGGGCACTGGACTCCCCGATACCACTGCCCCCTTGGGGCAGGAGGGGCAGCTAAAGACATGGGGAGAGGCAGCGCGGGAGGCACTGCGGCGGAGCCCGCCCTGTCCTGGATGGCAGCGCCGTCCAGCGGCCTTCGCTTTGGGGGGGTGGGGTGGCGGTAGCGGGCCACAACACAGTGACAGAGGCGCAACTGAGCACGCTGGGCACCGGAGCCGTCCCGGCGCCAGGCCACACCGCTAACAGGGCTACAGCACCGGGACACTGGTTGAAAATACTTCTGGTTGGATTAATAAACACATTTTTTATTGTTATTATGAAGGTGATATACAGAGGGGTTCTATACAGTTATATAAATTAGGTGAAGAGGACACCTCCTTTTGGACCATGCTGGATTAAAGTCTTTACTCTGGAATGGGAAGCAGCCCTTGGGGTAGAGCTCAGGGCAGAGGCCTTGTCTAGTGTATAACAAGCTAGGCTCAATCTCTAGCACCAGACGCAGACACACAGACAGAGGAGAAGTACAAACCTTCTACTGCACTGACAAGGTATACACTTGTTGACCTAAGTCCACCAGCCACGCGGGGGCCAGTGATTCTAGCTGAAAGCCGGGGGGGGGACGGGAATGGGGGGCTGCGAGGGGCCGGCCCCCACTCATGCGGAAGCGCAGGGGGGACGGGAATGGGGGGCTGCGAGGGGCTGGCCCCCACTCATGCGGAAGCGCAGGGGGGACGGGAATGGGGGGGCCTGCGAGGGGCCGGCCCCCATTCATGCGGAAGCTCAGGGGGGACGGGGGGACGGGAATGGGGGGGCCTGCGAGGGGCCAGCCCCCACTCATGCGGAAGCTCAGGGGGGCCAGGGGGATGGGAGGTCCTGCGAGGGGCTGGCCCCCACTCATGCAGAAGCTCAGGGGGGACGGGAATGGGGGGGCCTGCGAGGGGCCAGCCCCCACTCATGCGGAAGCGCAGCAGCCCATCGTTAACATCACCTCTGACCTCCCCGCCACCTCCAGTCCTGCGGCCACACGGTACTCTACCTGCTTCTTTCCTCCCGCGTCCTCTTCCTTTTGCCTGGACTATCATGATCTCCGTTTCTTCTGTGGGCAGCTCATTGATTTTTTGCAAGAAGAGCTTCTCCAGAGCTTCTGCCATCAAGACGATGTCATCTCCAGGCTGTGTGGGGAGACAGGCGGGGTAGAGCGAGCGGGGAGTGCGCCCACCGCCTCCTGTGGACAGGGCACCCAGCCCCCCCCCATGCTTGGAGCATCACACGCAGGGTCCTTCCTGGGCTAGACCCTAAGGGGCCACAACCGCCACACGCAGGGTCCTACAGGAGCTATCTGCTGTGCTTCCCTCGCTCACTGCTCTACCTCTCTGCGCTGAAATCCATCCTGAACGTCCTGGAGCCTAAGCGTCTGCTGAGCTCAGCCAATCCTGACCGGGCCCTTCCGGCTTTAGGGCCTCTTGCACAGCAGTACTCAAATGGCACTGGGTTCTGTGCAGCAATGTCTTTGCAGGGGTCCGACAGTGCTCTCCCGCGTACCCCAAGGCAGCTCCAAGGGGCGTGCTCGGTACAGGCCCCTGCTGCCTGGGTGGTGAGCACTAGGACTTCACAAAACACAGGAAACTTCGAGAAACTCACCTACCCATCTCTTCTGGGCCATTTTACCCACTACACCAGCAGAGGCCAAAAGCTGAGTTCTGTAAAGTCTCCCTCCAGAGCCGTTCTATTTGAAAGGGTTGGTTTTAATCACATCTGTGGTCTCAACTGTGAACAAATGATCTGGCTTCATGGCACAGCCGAGCCCAAAGGTGTGGCTACGGGGTGGGGAAGTGACCTTAGGTCTGCATGGAAGAAGGGGGGGGGACCCCCGATTCTATGACCAGTCTGGGAGGCTGTGCCCACGCGGGCCGGGCCCTGCGCCCTCGCTTTCACTCCAGGCTCTGTCCGGGCATGGCTCCGCAGGATAGGACACCCTCTGAAGGCCTCTTCCCTGACAGTTACGCCGCTCACTGGGCCGCAGCCGACCTCATGCCTCTCTTCTAGACATGCTGAGGAACTAAAGCTCGAGGACCCAGCAGCAAGTGCTCAAGCTAACCAGGACAGCTCACCGCAGCCCCGGGCCTCCTCCCCGCCGCTCCGCTCTGGCAGCCCCGTTCTCCTTCCCTTCCCCAGGCTAGCAGGATCCCGCCCTGCATCTCACCTTGTTGTAGATGTAACAATTTGTAAACATAGTGTTGAAGTCCTGGATACATTCCTGAGCATTCCAGTAGTAGTTGTTTTCTAAGCGCTTCTTTATTGTTCCCATATCCATAGGCGTTTTAATGATTTTATAGTAATCCTAGGAAGGAGGCAGAGTAAAGAAGGCCAGTTACCCAGTAGCCGGGCTGCCTGGCCCGCAGATCTGTGCCTCACTCCACGGGTAAACCGAGGCTCTTCTGTGGTGTGAGTGACTCAGGGAAACCCAGAATAAAGTAGATTGGATCAGAAAAGAATTTCAAAATACTGCTTGCAAGACAGAGGGGAGAAACAAAAGCTGCCAGCTGCCCCACCTGGACCAGACTGTCTTCATCAAAATCGATTACTTTGCTTTTCTGGTGTTAACTTTTCATTTTTAATAAACAATGGGAAAAGCCGGGCGCTGGTGGCTCACGCCTGTCATCCGAGCTACTCAGGAGCTGAGATCTGAGGATCGTGGCTCAAAGCCAGCCCGGGCAGGAAAGAGCTGCCCGTGAGACTCTTATCTCCAATAAACCACTAGAAAACCAGAAGTGGCGCTGTGGCTCAAGTGCTCACCTTGAGCTGAAGAGCGCAAGGATAGCGCCCAGGCCCAGAGTTCAAGCCCCACGACTTACAAAAAAATAAAAATAAACAAACAATAGGAAAAACCACACAGGCTTAAAAAAAGAATAAAGGGGGCTCTAAGCCAGGCGCAGGTGGCGTGATCCTAGCTAGTCAGGAGGCTAAGATCCGAGGATTGTGGTTCAAAGCCAGTCTGGACAGGAAAGTACGTGAGACTAGATATATCTCCAATTAATCACCAAAAAGCTGGAGGTAGAGCCGTGGCTCAGGTGGCAGAGCTGGGCCAGCCTGGAGGGGAAAAGCTGAGGGACAGCACAAGGCCCTGAGTTCCAGCCGGAGGACAGGAAGGAGAGTGGAGGGGGCTTTTACTCATTAAACAGAGCCAGCAGATCCTCTCGTGCAACTTCACTGTTCATAAATGCAAACTGCCACAACACCAGTGCCGGAGCCCCTGCCCCTCTCTCCGCACCCCTGCGTCTTATCCCTTGGACTTCCAAGAGGGCCACACCTCGCTCCCCTCCCCTTGCCCAGTCCCTGCCACCCCCCACCGCTAAGGATCAACCAGACCAACCAAATGAGGCAACCTGGACAATCTTCACAGTCCTCAATAAAAACACCTCCGTGCGCCCAATCCCGAGCCTTCCAATCTTGTTCCCCCCAAAGTGCCAAACTCATTCCAGCCAGTAACATGGATGCCTTGGAGAGCTCAAAACCAAACCGCTGTTCTCACTGGCCTTTGCTTAAAGCTCTGAACCCAAAGGCTTATTTCCCGAAACAAGGAGCCTGGAGGCAGAGCGGCAGCTGCTTGGGCTTCCAGGCAGAGGCTACAGATGGCGCTGGGCCGGCGCCCTTCTGCCGTGAGGCAATGGGACCATCCCATCCATGCTCAGCAGCAGGGTGGGGCAGAGCGGCTACTGGAGGGAGGGCAGAGCAGGCCATCAGGCGGCAGGGGCAGCGGGTAAGGAAGGCCACGCTAGCACGAGCCAGCATCCTCCATGGTATTGGCTGCATGGTACAGCCAGGCAGGAGGCCAAGAGCGGGCCTCAACACCAAGCTGCACACTCTACTGTGCTCAACCTTCTCAAGAGTCGAACCCCAGCACCAAGCCCTGCGGAAATCTAAATTGCATTGTACGGCCTCAGGACTCGGAGAACAGTGCTCAGTGTGTGCACCTGTGCACCGGCTACAGAGTCAAGGGGACCCAGGACAAAGAGGAGAGCTTAGGACGAGAGCAGCGTGCAGGGGCAGGAGATGTGGGCTAAGGACAGGTGGGGATCTGAAAGGCATCACGAAGCAGGAGAGGGGGTGTGGGGCTCTCTCCCTGCAGCTCCCAGGAAACACGGTGACTGGTGAGCCACAGGGGCCCAGCCCGCCGGGGGCAGCCCACAGCGAGAGCTGCGGGGCCATTGTGACCTTCACCGCTCCCCTCTAAACACACGGGGTCAGTGCTGCCAGTGTCCAGCCCCCTCTCAGGTCACAGCCGTCAGAGGGCACCTAATGGTGGAGCTGGTGCGCACAGCAATCCTGGCCACCCTCCGGAGCCCGGCTGCGCTGGGCACGTGGCCTGAGTCCCACCGGCCGGGCTGCCCTCACCCTCGCGTGGGCATGCCATACGCCAAGCCGCCCGTCTGCCCGGCTTGCCCGCCTGCGCCTCCAGGCCTCCGCGCTCACTACCCTGGTCTCCACACACACACTTGCTCTTCAATTCCATGGTTCTTCACATCGTGGCTTCACGTCCCGGCCTTTAGTCCTCCACTGCAAATGTGACTTCCACCTCTGCGTCAGGTCCCCAAGGCCAGCGGGGTGGGAGCTGACGTGGCGCAGCAGGGGCTGCTGCTGTCTGCCGCACAGCTCCTGTGTCCTTGCTGTGCGCCCTGGCGTCCACTCCTCTGCGCTACACGGGCCCCTCAGCCTGCTGCCCGCTTCCCAGCTTCCCCTGCACCCTTCTCCGGAGCCAGCTCACCACCCAGCCACCTGGAGGCCCCCGGCCGCTCTCCCCTCTCTGTTTGGTAGCACATACGCATACACGTGACCGGGCCCCCCTCCTCCAGGAACGTGGGCTTGTGGACGGAGCCACTCCTCCACCAAGCCGCTCTGGACGCAACACTGCCGCTCACTCCACTCTCTGGGGGAGGGACTAGGCTCCCAAGGGGGGGGGGGGTGAGAGACTTAAGCAGAAGAATGAAAGCATGCCCATGGCTCCCGGAGGCTCAACACTGGGGAGCCCAGCTGGCAGAGCTGTCTGCTAGGGACGCAGGGAACGAAGTAGGAGGAAAAAAAAAAAGAACCTGAACCAAAAAAGCAAAAAGAAGCCAGTGGGCGGTGGCCACACACCAGGTGGGGACAGCAGCCATGCGCCCGCGCCCCGCTGCCCTCTCCCCTCGTTTCCCTCCCCAGACCCCAACAGCTACAGAAGCAGGCAGCTCGTCCTTTCTCTTCCAGAGGGGCTGGGCTGGCGTCTCAGGACTGCCGATAAACGCGGTGTGGAGCTAGCGTTCTGAGCTCTCACTGTGACCCAAACCCATGCGCACCGTCCCTCAGAATCTGCCCCCCCAGGAAACACACGGGGGAGGGGGGGGGAGCAGGGAGGAGCGAGGTCCGAGCTACTCACAGGGAGGTTCAGCTTGACGGCGTCCACAGGCTGCTGGAAAGGCCACGCAAACTGGTGTTTCCATAGCGTCTTGAGCACCACGCGGAGCAGGTATTGCAGTTGGTTGGTCAGCCTCTTGGGCTTATTGGGGTTGGAGGTCTCCGGGGGCGGGGGGTTGGTGCTGGCTGCATTGGCTGGCTGGGGTTGGGCCTGAGCCTGCGTCGTAGACATCTGGGAGGTTTCTAGTCCATCCCCCATCACTGGCAGATTTCTCAATCTTGTCCCAGGGCCGCTCTCCGCAGACATGCTAGTGATCCCATCACATTCTTCACCAGGCTGTCTGCAAGGAGGAGAAAAGTCCCATCAGAGACCAGCCATGGACAGGCCACATGCAAAACCTGCTTTCCTCCAAGACTCCCCACACAGCAGCCAGCAGAAATCCCCGCCTGAGGGCCAAGGCAGGGATGCAGGTGCCCCGGGAAAGCCCTGTCTCAGAGTGGCACGGCCCCTCCCCACAGTAAGCGTCCAGGGGGTGAGGGGGGGGGCCCACATCTGGTACTGATGTGCAAATTCTTGTCTGTGGGGTTCGGCCAAGCCAGCGATTCCCAGGCAGGGCGGAGCAGGAAGGACAGGCCGCCCCCCTGCGTGCGTGGGCTGCCCACACAGCCCTCTGCTCACACCAACATCGTTTTCTGGGTAACTAAAGTAACGTAGGTGTGCTGATGAAATAATTCCTCTAAAGGCTGTCACTGGTAAGAAAAGAAGCCCGGGCTGGGTGTGTGGTTCACACGTGTAGCCCAAGCTATTGAGGTGGTGGTGACCAGGGGGCCCACAAGTCTGGGCAGAATGTGAGTGAGAGCCCAGCTCAGTCAACAAGCCAGGTGCGGCCAGCTCAGCTGGGGGTGGGCGAGGGGGATGCCCCAAGTCCCAGCTCAGTCAACAAGCCAGGGGTGGGATGTGCTAAGCTTGGCAAAAACACAAGGCCCTATCTGGAAAATAACTAAAGCAAAGCAAAGCAAAGCAAAACAAAACACCAAAGGGCTATGAGTGTGTGTGTGTGTCTATCAAGTGGCAGAGAAGAACCTACCAAAATGAGGTCCTGAGTTCCAAACACTCCAACTCCGTTATACTGCCAAGAAGAAAAGAAAACTCCTGACCTACATCTTATTATCCAGAATGAGGCACCTCTGGGACAATACCTTGACTGGTGCCCAGTGCTCTTCTGAACACATGTCTGAGGCCTCTCCCCGCCCCCCCAACCCGGACCGGGTGAATGACCCCAGCTGATGTCTGGAAACCTTGCAACCAACATCTTCAGAGCACACATCGGTGCCCTGTCCAGGTTTTCCAATGGGACAAATGGGAAGACATACACTCATGAGTTAAGGGATTTGTGGTTTTATTGCAAAATACACTGCAGGACACACTGCTCAGAGCTCTTGTGCTTTAATGAGAAGATACAGACCGGCCTTTGAGAATTTCTGCTTTGTTTTGGTGCATTTGTATATGCCCGTTTTTTTTTTTTCGATGTATTTTTCAGATAGTGTTTGGCTTTAGTCCAAGCTTCCCCCTACCTATGTCCCCTGCGTAGCTGGGATTACAGGTGCTCACTGCTACCACGTTCGGCATGTTGGTTGAGACTGGGAAGGAGGTGTGTCTCACTTTTTGTCTGGGCTGGCTTGGAACCCTGATCCTTCCACCATCTCTACCTCCCAACTGGCTGCAACTTTGGGTATACATTCCACCCACTGTTTGCGACAGTTTGCTACCATGAGAAAATGGTTCAAATTGCTTTATTTCCCATCTAAAGTCACAAAGTCTATAAACTGGGGGCCAGCTGCATCTATAGGAATGAGGGTGGAGTTGGGCAGAGGTAACGAAACCTTTCTGGCTGAGACATCTGGCAAGGGCATAGGAAGAGGCAAGTTTTTTCACCACAGGGAGGAGGACACAAGGCAGGTCAGGGAAGGCCGACTGGCTCTGCGCCTTCATTCTGGAAGGGACTTGGTGAATCCAGAAACAGCTTTATGCCGCGGCACTGACTGCTAGTGAAGTGCTTCATATTCAGTCCAAATGTCATTTAAACCAAGGTTTCTACAAATTCTTTTGTCAATCCAATTCTGGCAAAGTCTAAAGTGCCAGTGGGCAACTCGTGACATAAAACAACTGGTGGCTAGAGTCAGGGCCTGCGTGCCTGGTGCTCTAGGCGGGGCCTGCGTGCCGGGGGCCTGGCGCTCTAGGCGGGGCCTGCGTGCCTGGCGCTCTAGGCGGGGCCTGGCGCTGTAGGCGGGGCCTGCGTGCCGGGGGGCCTGGCGCTCTAGGCGGGGCCTGCGTGCCGGGGGCCTGGCGCTCTAGGCGGGGCCTGCAGGCCTGGCGCTCTAGGCGGGGCCTGGCGCTGTAGGCGGGGCCTGGCGCTGTAGGCGGGGCCTGCGTGCCGGGGGCCTGGCGCTCTAGGCGGGGCCTGCAGGCCTGGCGCTCTAGGCGGGGCCTGGCGCTGTAGGCGGGGCCTGCGTGCCGGGGGGCCTGGTGCTCTAGGCGGGGCCTGCGTGCCTGGCGCTCTAGGCGGGGCCTGCGTGCCTGGCGCTCTAGGCGGGGCCAGGCTGCCAGTACTGAGGGCCGACGGCAGCCTGCAACGGTCTACAAGAGCAATTCTGACTTCCATGGTCTTCTGGCTGACTGTACAGGTTCAGCTCTCCCCTGCTGGACAGCACACGGAATACATGGAACTCAGAAGTCAAAAAGTGACGTGGACAAGGAGCACCCGGCACACAGGCCCGCCCGTCAGGGCTGTTTAAGAGGAAGGGTTGTTCTCCCTAGCCCCTCAGCAATGCCTCCTGCCCTGGTACACAAACCAGAAAGGCGTGTATGACCCAAAGGGCTAACATGCGCGCACCCCCACCCCCAGCTCATCAAGGGGATCAGGTGAGCAGCGGGAATGTAAGTCACAAGGGGGCTGGGGCCTAGCCATGCTCATCCCACCAAAAGGATGTGCCATCAATTTTCCATTAAGTGGTGACAATCTGGAACTTTCTAGGCAGCATCTCTGAGGGAAGATGGAAACCAAGGCAATGGATTTTTGGAGTTGCTGGGCTGGGCATGCTCTGGGCCAGCCCCGGCTCCACAGCGGCCAGGCTAGCGCAGGCCTCTCCTACCTTACGGCAAACACCCTGGGGCTTCCAGCTCCATCTCAGATACTTGGAAAAGCAACTCTCATGTGGGCAACATGGTGACCGCCAGGCTCAGCCATCCAACCAACCAATGAATGTGCTGCTCAGGCCTACGTGCACGCCCTGGTACCCAGAAGTGGACAGTTTCCTACCTAAATGACTGAGCAATACTTTGCTGAACACCACAAAGAAGGAAGGGCAGGGCTGCTGTGAACATGGACAAGGAGGGGGGGGGGGACTGGCTCTCACCTAGAGACAAGGGCAGCCCCACCCACCAGGAGGGGAGAGAGTGAGCGGGAACAGAAGGACAGGACACAGCCACGGCACAGGCAGTGGGCTAGGCCTCGGGACACCAGCCTAACAGGACAGATGGGAATCCTGCGGCAGAGAAGACGTTGCTTTCAACTTAAAAAAAAAAGTTGCTCTTTCCCTTTCCTGTGACTTGTGCCCAGAGGTCTGAGCCGCCATGCACTACGGTAAGAGTTAGCTGAATAAGCCAGGCACCGGTGGCGCATGCCTGTCATCCTAGCTATTCAGGAGGCTGAGATCTGGGGATCGCGGATCACGGTTCAAAGCCAGCCTGGGCAGAAAAGTCCCTGTGATGACTCGCATCTCCAATGAACCCTGAGAAAACCGGAAGTCGAGGCTGTAGCTGAAGTGGTAGAATGCGCTAGCCTTGGGCCGAAGAGCTGAGGGACAGCGCTCAGGCCCAGAATTCAAGTCCCAGGACCAAAAAATGTGGCTTTAGTGGTAGAGTGCTCAGCTAGCATACATAAAACCCTGGGTTTGATTCCTCAGTACCGCATAAAAAGAAAAGTCAGAAGTGGTGCTGTGGCTCAAGTGGTAGAGTGCTAGCCTTGAGCAAAAGAAGCTCAGGGACAGCGCCCAGGCCCTGAGTTCAAACCCCACGACTGGAAAGGAAAAAAAAAAAAAAAAAAAAAAAAGCTGAAGGTCAAGGCACAGTTAGAGAATTGCACCTGTTTCCAAGCCAAGAGGCCCCGGTATCTAACTGGTCTGGGTGCCCCATTTCTGGATCTACCTCCTATGGCACACAATCCTAATTCCAGAGGAGGTAGAAAAGAAAAGATGGAGCGAGGGCAGAAGTGTGACGAGTGTCACGGTGCCCAGGACCGCACCAACACAGAGCCACTGCATCCCATGCCACCACTGGCAAAGCTGTGTCCAGCAGAGGCTGCAGCAAAGGGCAAATACTGCTTACATCTACGGCAATGGGGACATGGCAGGGGGTGTCTAAGTGGTTCTAGGGTTGAGGAGTTGCGCTGCCCAGCTCCTGCAGACAGAGACAAACATTCCATTACCAAGTCACCCTGGTTTGGAAGGATCAAAAAAAGCTCATCCTTGCAATCCTGCCTTATTTTTTCATCAGCTACATAAGGGGACAGCAGTACTAACTCAGTCGGTTTAACCTATTTAATAAAATCGATCTGCATTTCCTTTGGCCCCAGAGCATGTGAAACATGAGACCCTTAAGGATGCTGTGAACCACAAAGTTAGGAACCTCTGGGTTAATGAAAATAAAATTCTGTTGTTCCAAAGTTCATAGACCTATGATAAGCTTGCCTGCTTTTCAAAGATATTCTCCACTATCATTTCACTTCTCACCAAAGTGATGGGGCTATTTTTTTTTTGGGGGGGGGGTGGTCATGGGGCTTGAACTCAGGACCTGGGCACTGTCCTTCAGCTCTTCAGCTCAAGGTGGAGTGCTCTACCGCTTGAGCCACAGAGTCCCTTCCAGTTTTCTAGTGGTTTATTGGAGATAAGAGTCTCCGGGACTTTCCTGCCCAGGCTGGCTTTGAACCATGATCCTCAGATCTCAGCCTCCTGAGTAGCTAGGATGACAGGCGTGAGCCACTGGCACCTGGCTGATGGGACTATTTTTAAGTTCTATTTTTTCTGAACTTCAAAAGGTTGTACAAGGAAGGTGTCCATCCATGTGTCCAGTGCTTCATCAGAGATACCCCTGAGAGACATTCTGATATTCCTGGCCTTATCTGTGACCTAGCTAATAGTCTGCACAACTTACAAGTCTCTAGAGAAACGTTTGCCTGAGTAAGTCCAAAGCAGGCTGGGGAAGCCTGAGTGTCTCCACAACAGCGTCCCACTCCCCACCCACCCCAGGCTCCGTCTTGCAATCAGCCTGGCACGAACACGGGCTCCTCTTTTGAGAAGAGGAGCAGGAGGGAAGGACAGGAGGAGAGGACACAAACGAGGAGAAAAAGATCACAAACTGCCCAGAAATCACCTGATTTCTAGAGATGCAGTTCCCAGTTTCACCAGGTTTTGACCGGCTACACACTGTCTAGCTGAAGTCCTCAACTGTATTGGACCACTAAAGCGACAGCGTGGTGGCAGCAGGCTGGCGGGGAAGGCTGGAGCGGCTGTGGAGATCAGTGCTGAGCCCCAGGCCCCCAGGAAGCACAATCCTCAGTGAAGAAAAACAGAAGTACAGTTAACTCAAAGTGTCCTGAATTCTCCCAGAAAATCTGGTTACTATGCTTTCTGGAACTCTACAGAAGCCATTACCACACTGGTTTGTACAGGCTGCAGCAAGTGCCCATCACATTCTGAGCTAGTGCTCAGGCCTGTATCACGTAGCCCTCCTCTGTGTAAAGCAGGCAGTGGTATCATCAATTTTACCATCACCCCCCGCCCCCCATGGCAACACAGAAGCACGGTGGTCACCTGCAGAAGGACTCTGACATGCTTACTCAAGTACAAGTGTGTGTTTGGGGGAGTGGGGGTGGGGACACTGGTGAAAACCTGGCACTTTCTCAATACTAACCAACTTGCAGCATATCTTATTTATCCTGTCCTACAAACACCTTTGCCGAAATAGTGGCTCACAACCTGAGCATCAGCAGGCCTGCTCCTCTCTGGTCTGAGAACAGCGACGATGGCTCTAGTGCAATCTGTGTCAGTGGGGAAGCACGAACAGGATCACTTTCCATCTGACTGGCTCGGGCGGGCGCTGGTGAGAACAGCACTCCTGTCACCAGCCAGACCGTACTGCCTGGGGCCAGGCCAGCAGGCCCGCTCCAAGCAATCCTCCTGCACCAGTAACTTGCATGCCCCTGCCCCCAGGACCTGCCACACAGGGGCCCATTACCTCCAAGAGCAGCTCTGCCGCTTGCCCCAACCGGATGAGCCGAGGAGGAGACCAACTGGCCGTCCTGCCAGGGGATGTGAGACATATTCAAGGTCACCGTTGCCCACTGGGGGGGGGGGGGGGGGCAACAAGGATCCTGCAGCCAGGAGGCCCAGAAGCCACGCCTGAGCCAGCCACACTCTTCCTAGCCAGAATTCCAGTCCCTCTCCTTTAGAAAAAGGAATCAACTACAGCGCGAGTAAAAAAGAGACACTTTTCGGCGGGTGCCGGTGGCTCACACCTGTAATCCTAGCTACTCAGGAGGCTGAGATCTGAGGATTGCAGTTCAAAGCCAGCCCAGGCAGCAAAGTCCCTGAGACTCTGATCTCCCATAAACCACCAGAAAACCAGAAGTGGCGCTGTGGCTCAAGCGGTAGAGCACTAGCCTTGAGCTGAAGAGCTGAGAGACAGTGCCCAAGGCCCAGAGTTCAAGCCCAATGCCAGAAAAAAAAAAAAAAAAAAAAAAAGCCAACTTTTCCCCTTCTTCTCTAAGGAAGGTACCAGGGGCTGGAAAGATCGAGCAGATCAAGTACAGTAAAGGTTCTGAGCTATTACACACACACACTACACCACGGAGCTGACTGCCAAGTCTGGGTAGAAGGATTCATGAGCTTGTAATGTTCCTCCAAGGAACAAGAAGTAAAAACAAAGCAAACACTTATGTGCACAAGACCACAACCTGCTGGACTGGAGCACATTTTAACAGGGGCAGGTGAGGCTAACTCCTCTTGTAAAGGGCCTGAGGGTCAACACATATAATCTGTCCAAACAATCCATTCTGTAGTCGCCAGGACCTGGAAGCAACCACAGAAAATCCAACACAGAAGTCTGGCGCTATGCCACACAAAGATGATTCCCGGGCAGGCATAGCTCCATGGATTCCTGAACTCTGTGATGGTGAGGGAGATAGGATCAAATCTTACACTACGCTGAAAGCTGTTAAACAACGGCTGTGGGCATGGGGAAAGAGTGAAAAAGGAAAAATTTCCAATTAACCTGTAATATATGCACACATAACAACATACCATGGTGAAACCCCTGGACACCACATAGAAACAGTGTACTTCTGAAAAAGAATGAGGGGAAGAGGAAAACAGGTTTAGTGGGGCATGGGGATCAGCTAGCAGGAGAAGAGAGAGTGAATGAGAATACATATAGTATTTTTTTGGGGTCAGTCGTGGGGCTTGAACTCTGGGCTTGAGCGCTGTCCCTCAGCTCTTCAGCTCAAGGTGAGCGCTCTACTGCTAGAGCCACTTCTGGTTTTCTAGTGGTTTATTGGAGATAAGAGTCTCACGGGGGGGGGGGGGGGGGGGGGAACGTGGCTGGGAAGGTGGCTCAGTGGTAGAGCGCTTGCCTTGCATGCATGAGGCCCTGGGTTCGATTCCTCAGCACCACATAAGCAGGGGAAAAAAAGCGGAAGTGGCGCTGTGGCTCAAGTGGTACAGCACTAGCCTTGAGCTGAAGAGCTGAGGGACAGCACCCAGGCCCAGAGTTCAGGCCCATGACCGAACCCCACCCCCCACCCCCCAAAAAAGAGTCTCACAGACTTTCCTGCCCAGGCTGGCTTTGAACCACGATCCTCAGATCTCAGTCTCCTGAGTAGCTAAGATTACAGGCGTGAGCCACGGGCGCCCAGCTGCATATAGTTTTGAAGTAGTTTGTTTACATTCGTGAATGCAAACACGATGATAAAACCTCTGCACAGGGCAGGGACAGGCTTGGTGGACACGCTACCACCAGAGGCCTACCAGAGCCCTCTGGTTCTTGTCTTTTTTACCTGTCTTCACTCTACATCTGGCTCTTTATTCTTTTAACAGACCTGGTGTGAGATTTGTTGCACTGAGTTCAGTCTATACCATAATAAGAAACACAATACAAGAAGACCGTTAATTCATATAAAAACTGCTTCAAGATGGGCTCTAAGCTGAGTGAAGTGGTCGAGCTGTCACCCAGGCTGCCTGGGAGGCTAAAAGGAGGAACTGAGGTTCGAGGCCTGCCCACATATATATCACATACACAGAAAAAGCCAAAGTGGGGCTGGGAAGGTGGCTCAGTGGTAGAGCACTCGTCTTGCATGCTTGAGGCTCTGGGTTCGATTCCTCAGCACCACATAAGCAGAAAAAAAAAGCAGGAAGTGGTGCTGTGGCTCAAGCGGTAGAGCGCTCACCTTGAGCTGAAGAGCTGAGGGACAGCGCCCAGGCCCAGAGTTCAGGCCCCACGACTGGACGCTTCCCCCCCCCCCAAAAAAAAACAACAGAAAAAGCCAAAGTGGTGCTGTGGCTCAAGTGGTAGAACACTAGCCTTGAGCAAAAGAAGCCCAAGGAGAGTGTCCAAGCCCTCAGTTCAAGCCCCAGGATTGGCAAAATAACAACAACAACAACAACAATTCCATCTCAACCAATGGCTGGGCATGGTGGTATGTGTCTATCAACTCCGGCAACACAAAAATAAGTAGGAGGGTTGCAGTCTAGGCTGGCTCAGGCATGAAAAGACAGGCGCTGGTGTAGATTGTCTGTAATCCTAGCTACTTAGCAGGCTGAGATGAGGATCACAGTTTGAAGCCAGCCCTGTGTAGGAAAGGCTGTGAGACTCGTCTCCAATGAACCACCAAAAAGCTAGAAGTAAAGCTGTGCCAACCTTGAGCAAAAAAGTTCATGGACAATGCCTAGACCATGAGTTCAAGCCTCAGGACCAGTACAAGACAAGAGGGAGGCTGGAGGCGTGGTAGAGTGTTGGAAGCAAGCAGAACAAGCTGAGGGCAAGCCTGAGGCACTGGGCTCTGCAACCCTGGAATTGGAAGAGAAGAAAAGTGGCTCCTGGGAATATGATTTTTCCTGTCTCCTTGCCTCACCTGTCACCTGCTCCACAGCGACCACATGGGAGGGCGTGGGGGGGGGGAAGGGGAGGCAGTGCTCTTTGCAAAGAATAAGATGACAGGAAATGGACATCAAAACTGGGGGAAAACCCCCCAAAACAACAACAACAAAAAAACACCAAGTCTCCAGTTTGCAAAGCAAGAGCAGACCCAGGGCTCAAAGATTACCAGTCACTGAAGCTGGCAGCTTCTAAACTGCCAACCTTGCATGCAATCAATACATACCAAGGGTACAAGAGGTTAACCCTCCATCTTCACAGAGGCCTTGGATAGTCTGTATGGCCCTAGACGAACTCGCAAAAGGATGCTGCCTCCACTTGCCTGAATCCTTCAAGCTCTTGCGGACCCCAGCCACTTCCACCCACGTACTCCCATGAAACCAGAGCTCCACGTCCACCTGGAAGCGATTCTGAAAGGAATGCCTTCTCCATCCCAGCAACTCCAGGGGCCAAACCCTCCATCATTTCAGATGAGCAGAGTTAGGGGGCAAAGAACTTGGCATGGAGCCATCGCCTTGTAAGAACTGATGGTGCTGTTTGCCATTAGTCCCAAAGTGACCTGCAGCAGTCCAGCACCCCAACTCTGAGACGAATGATGATGGAGGTGCCAGGGAGGAAAAGGCACATACCACAAGGCACGTCTCATCTCACTAGACTTACCCACCGTCGTCTCCCTCCTACATGCAGGCAGGGGCTGGGGGCAGAGCCTCTCTCTGCAGGGCAGCCGAGCTGGCATCTCAAACTCAAGTGTCCATCACACAACTTAAATACGCACCATGCAGACCACCCTCGTCTGTCAGGTCCAAGTAGAAGGTAAATCACTCACACGGGGGCAGATGGCCCAAAGAAAACAAACCCAGGGAACAGACTATCACACTCAGAGGGACCTGCAGCAGTCTCGGAACCCACTGCCTTGAATGAAACACCCAAGCAAACAAACTATGAAAATAAGGTTTATCACATAGGAAGCTTTAAACCAGGGATTATCACACAGGATGACTAAATGGAGGAAATGTGTACACAGGTATATACAGAGTGGACGAGAGAATGGAAGATTTCATACAGCTTTGACTCATTTTTCTTTTCTTTTTGGCTTGAGACCAGGACCCGAACTGAGGCTTTCGCTCACTGGCTAGTGCTCTACCAACTGAGCTACCCTCAAACTCCACGCATTCATTTCATTTATTTTTGTTGTTGTTGGCTGTGGTGGTGAACTCAGGGCCTGTGCATCAACCCTGAGCTCTTTTTGCTCAAAGCTAGCATGCTACCACTTTGAGCCACAGCTCCACTTCTGGGTTTTTGGGTGGTTGATTGGCGCTAAGAGTCTCACAGGGACTTTCCTGCCCAAGCTGGCTTTGAACCCCAATCCTTCCATCTCAGCATCCTGAGCTAGGATTACAGGTGTGAGCCACTTCTGGTGGGCATCTAATTCACTTCCATATTCTAGCTGATACATTTCCATTTTTCAAACCTTCTGAAATGGCATGTATATGGGTACGTTTTCAGTAAGGGGAAATACTTTAAGGAGGCCTTACCTGGCGCACATTGGCTGGGGTCTCATCAGGAGGCAGCCGGCTTTTAGAATGGGGCCTGCCCTCGAGCATGAGAAAGCACAGGAACAAGAACCCCCGCGCCGGCTCTCCAGCTCTGCACGGGTCTACAGAGGAGGAGGCAGCCTTGGCCACGGTGCCATCGGAGCAATGCGCCCACACCTGCGCCTGTTCTAAGACCTGGGGCCAAAGCCAGACGGCGAGAGACTTTCTCCCACCTATCCGATAATCCAGGTAAGCCATGCATCAGTGTCTCCCCTCCACCAGCTTAACACTTGGTGAAGAAGCAACTCAGCATTATGCCAAGAGAGGGAGCACAAAGGACCCCCACAAGCAAGAGGCCTCATCCGAAAAAAGAAGAGAAGCTAAGAATTCACCAAAAGAAACAGACCTGAAGACTTCAGGAGCGCTGAGAGGGAATTAAGGTCTGGTGGAGAGGAGCCGCATTGTCACAGAGGAAGTACCCTTCTGTGTGAATCCAACAGAAATCTAACGTGCTGACTCATGTTAATTTTTTGGTGCCAGTACTGGGGCCTGAACTCAGGCCTTGTGCTCTACACTCGAGCCACACTTCCACCTCGACCCTCAAACCTCAGTCTCCTGAAGTGGCTACGATTACAGGCAGGAGCCACCAGACCAGCACCCAGCAAATAATGGATTTTCTAATGGACATGTTAAAGAGAGGTAAAATGTGCCTGGCCAACCCCAATGATTATTTTTTCATACTAAATATTTTAAACATGTATTCACACTCAAGAGCACATCTCAATATGAACTATACATTTTCATTGAAAAGATCTGATTTGTATTTAGCATCCATACAAACACGTAACTTTATCTGAAAAAGGTATCTACAGTGAGATAGATATCAGATACAGATATCCCAAACATCACCAAAAGCTCTCCAATAATTAAATTTTAAGTTATTATAATTCAATAACACTTTAAAAAAAACAACCAAAAACCCAGCTTCCCAGTAACACTAGCCATGTTTAGTGCTCAAGAGCTCATGGAGCTGGATATGGTGGCTCAACCCTGTAATCCTAGCTACTGAAGAGCCATTTAGACTCAAAATCGGCCAGCTGCTGGTGGCTCACACCTGTCATCCTAGCTACTCAGGAGACTGAGATCTGAGGATCTCGGTTCAAAGCCAGCCCAGGCAGCAAAGTCCCTGAGACTCTGATCTCCAATAAACCACCAGAAAACCACTGTGGCTCAAGTGGTAGAGCGCTTGCCTTGACCTGAAGAGCTGAGGTACAGTGCCCAGGCCCAGAGTTCAAGCTCCACGACCAACCAAAAAAAAAAAAAAAAAAAAAGACTCAAAGTCACATAGAAATGAGGGGCAACAGGTAAACAAATGCAGCAGTGGTTCTCACTGGGCACTATGCTGAAAATGAACTATACAACTAACTTGTAGATAGCGATGGGAGAGAGCAAGGGAAAGGGTACCATTGTTCACAAAGAAACACCTTCATTACCTGGCTTACGCGACTGCAGCCCCTCTGTATATCTTTATAATAACAATGAAAAATAGAAAGAAAGAAAGAAAAAAAGAATCACAGCCCAGGCTGGTCTGGGCAAAACACAATAATTAAAATAATGAAAGGAAAGGGGCTAGGGAGGTGGCTCAAGCACTGGAGAACTAGTAGAATAGGCGCAGTGTTCAAACTTCCATACTGCAATAAATACATAAATAATGGAGGGCAGAAGCAAGGAAAAACAAGGTCTCTAACTTGAAATTCAGCAGTTGCTTGAGAGACTAAGCCAGTGTAATAATGACCACAATGACAACAGCCCTGCTGGCCGCATTTGATCTGCACAAAGGAACTGATTCGCACCTGGTCAGACTGTGGGAGTTAGAAGGCTCTGCTCACAGAGGATGGCACCTCCTTCCCCACTAAAGACACCTCACTTAGGGGCCATGCGAGCTTGGGAACAGTTGGGGGGATGGAGAACCAATTTAGCATGGAGGCTGCAGCAGCAACCGAACCAACCACCCCCCAAAGAGGAAAGCACTGAAGGAGCAGGTCAGCAGTAAGAGCACGTGCTCATTATAGACAAAGCCATAGGTTCAATCTCCAGTCTGCGTGCCACGCCCTCCACCCCACCCCCCAAGAAGGAGGAGACCAGACTCAAAGATGGAGTCTTCTTTGGGCGGAACTCCCTCCCTTCTGCCCACAGCTCTGTCCCTCCCAAAGCAGAGCACGGTAGCATCTGACCAGGATCACTCAGGAGAATGTGTGCGCAGAGGATGTGCCCAGAAGGGCATCACCAAGCAGACACAGGCTGGAGTCAGGAGTGGAGACAGGAGCAAGGGCACACGAGCTTGTTCCAGAAGAACCAGCTGGCCCAACCTAGGAATGGAAACCACCCTAAACATGTTACAAGGGATATGCGTGTGCAGCTCTGCTTCTGGCTTTTTTTTGGGGGGGGGGGGAGCGGAGGTGGTTAATTGGAGGTTAACAGTCTCACAACTTTCCTGTGAGGGCTGGCGTCAAACCTCAACCCAGCTCAGTAGCTAGGATTACAGGTGTGAACCACCAGTGCCAGCCATAAGGACTTTTTTTTTTTTTGTCGGTCATGGGGCTTGAACTCTGGGCCTGGGCGCTGTCCCTCAGCTCTTCAGCTCAAGGCGAGCGCTCTACCACTTGAGCTACAGCGCCACTTCCGGTTTTCTGGTGGTTTATTGGAGATAGGAGTCTCACGGTCTCTCCTGCCCGGGCTGGCTTTGAACCGCGATCCTCAGATCTCAGCCTCCTGAGTAGTAGCTAGGATTACAGGCGTGAGCCACCAGCGCCCAGCTCCATAAGGACTTTTAAAGCACCAGAGAGCGAAGGAAAATTTTGGACCAAGGCAAACACAGAGAGAGGAAGATGAGCAAGTAATCTCCAAAGGGAACTCCAGAGCCATAGTAGACACCCTGCTGCCCCTCCCCATCACGACAAGGAAGAGACAGGAAGGCAGAATCCACTCGCCAATTGGGTAGTAGAAGACACCTGCTTTAAACCCGTCCACACTCTCAGGTGACCCATCCCTGTTCTTGCAGCTGGTGCTACCCAGGCTCAGCTAGTGAGAGAGGGGCATGCCACTCTGCTGACAGGAGGTAGCCAACACCCCAGCATGGCCACCAGGGCAGGAGGGTGGGCATCTCCAGCAGAGGGAAGGCAGAGGTGCACATGCTCCATCAATGGCCTGAATGAGCTCTTCACTGCTGGAAGACACGCTACCATACCAGGGGACAGAAAGGTCACAGGACAGGAACTGACTCCTCCATCCACCCACAGACAGGCAAAAGCCAGTGCCCAAGACCCCACCTTTGCCAAAATGACTAATGGGAGGTGAGCCCACGGCCCTCTGGACCCCGCCTCACAGGGTCACACAGGTTCAGGGGCTCAGGTCAGGGAAGGCCCAAAGAGGAGGAGGAAGCCACATTTTTGTTTTAGCACTTGGAAAGGGGTTTGCTTTCAACGTGGGACAATCTCTTGTGCCCATAATGGTAGTACATGCTAACCTGGGGTACACCATGCATTCATAGCGAGACTCCCTTTTGAAATACCTAACCTCTATAAAAAGTTTAAAAAAAAATTTTTTTTTGGGGGGGGACACCAGGTACTGGTGGCTCCCGCCTGACATCCCAGCTACTCAGGAGGTTAAGATCTGAGGATCGCCTGGAAAGCAAAGTCCATGAGACTCTGATCCAATAAACCACCAGAAAACCAGAAGTGGCGCTGTGGCTCAAGTGGTAGAGCACTCGCCTTGAGCTGAAGAGCTGAGGGACAGCACCCAGGCCCAGAGTTCAGGCCCCACAACCAACAAAAACAAAAACAAAAAAACTGGGATTAAACTACTGGCACATGAAATCCTAACTCTCCTTCCCCTTTCTCATCTGCCTCAGCCTCCAGAGTGCTAGTATTAAAGGCATTCATCACCACTGGGAGCAACACAATGTGTATACTTTGAAATCCTAGGGAATGAAAGTCACTAATGACTTTACAGAGGATCTACTTGGCATTAAAATAATCTTCCATCATATCCCTTCCCTCCAACTCTCATTAACATTTAAAACCAAGACTAAGCTAAGGAGCAGGTGTATTATTAGAAGGGTACACAAATGGGGTCAACATTCAAAACTGAGTGCTGGGTTAGCTCAATTCTCTTCAAAAAGTAGCACTGACGGACATGTGTGTTCACCAATCCTGTTACCACGACAAAAGCAAAAATAGAACTTGTTTCCTTGGAGTTCACTAGTTGCCATAGAAACGGCAACGAACCGCATTATGTTTTCAGGTGAAGAAATGCACCAGACTGAAGTAGAAAACCCTACCAGATCTCCTGAGTAATAAATGGGTGTGCAAGTAAACTCAGAACGCCAGCCAAGTGCACACTCCCAGCCCGGGGAAGAAAGGCGTTTCCGTCACTCATTTTCACAGGCAGAACACCAATCCCTAGATGATACAGGCAGACAAATGCGTGTGGGGTGCGCATGGCCAACGACATCTCTGCACCCGCGCCCCGCTCTGCCCCCGAGCTCAGGAGACACAACTCTCTCCCTCTCCACACCTACAAATTGTCGTGCTTTTCGTTTGTTCTGCTCATCCTGTGAGAAAGGCATCTTTTCTATGAAAGTGGGTTGCTTTCTGTCAATCCTCTGAGAATCATTTTTCTGAAAAGTTCCTGCTTTGGCCAGGTGGCTTTGCCCTTGTCCATTAAACTGTAGTTACACCCCATTCCTGCTATACTTTAAGACAGCCATTACAACCCATTCCTCTGAATTAGGACATCCGGTTCCTGTCAAGCCGTGTTTGTTAAGACTGTGAGCGCAGGGGCAGGGCCGGGCTGCATTAGGGATAAAAGGGAGCCTTTCTACTCTGTGTGCGTCCCTTGATAGACACTGGCTAACGGCGCACCCTTCTGTGGAAGTTGGTGTCCTTATTCCCACGTGACGCCCCAACATTCTGAGGACTATCTACTGATCCTGACTCACATGTATGAAAACGAAGTCTCCTTGCTCCAAGTTCCCTCATGGGGTGAGCTCACCATCTCCAACAGGAATGACAGACATTCCCTATCGGATCTGATGTTCAACCCAAGGAGAGATCTGAGGTTGAGGAGTGCTCCTGGACCAGACATGTAACTCAGCAGCACAGTGCTCGCCCTGGATGCATGAGGCCCTGCCAAACCCCACCACAAGAAAGAAAAACGGAAAAAATAAAGTTTTTTGTTTTGGTTTTTTTTTTTGTTGTTCTTACCAGTCCTGGGGCTTGAACTCAGGGCCTGGGCACTGTCCTTGAGCTTCTTTTGCTCAAGGCTAGCATTCTACCACTTGGGTCAGCCACAGCGCCACTTCCGGCTTTTTCTGTGTCTGTGGTTCTGAGGAATCAAACTCAGGGCTCATGCATGCTAGGCAAGTGTGCTACCACTGAGCCACCTTCCCAGGCCCATAAAGTGTTCTTTACGAAGAAAAAAGTCTGAGTTACAGGAGTAGATGGTAGACCTGGACTAGCAGAACACGGATGGAGAGCTGCCGGGACCAACTACAGTAACTGCTCCTGGGGTGGCAGATGCTAGCCCCACCCCCACTCAGTGCATGTCCCTACTGGACCTGCTTCTCCCTTCCTTCTTTTTCTGAGCGAGTTCTGGTCATGAGCTCAGGGCCTGAGCTTTGCTGCTCTACCACTTCGAGCCACAGCTCCATTTCTGGTCTTATGGTTAATTGGAAATAACTGTCTCACAGACTTCCCTGCTTTGAACTACGATCCTGAGATCTCAGCCTCCTGAGTAGCCAGGATTATGGGCGAGAGCCACTAGTGCCCAACTGCTTCTCACTTCCAATGCCTTCCATAAAAAAGGTAAACAAGAAGCTCCAGGGCTGGGAATGTGGCTCAGTGGTTGAGTGCTTGCCTAGCACGCCCCCGGAAGTCACACTGTGGCTCAAGTGGTAGAGCACCAGCCTTGAGCAAAGAGAGCTCAGCAACAGCGCCCAGACCCTGAGTTCAAGCCCCAGGACTGACAAAAAGAAAAAAAAGCTACAAACCAACAGCAGCACACCCAAAACAGTGCCTCCCAGACTGACAGCCACGCTGGGTAAAGGGGTGCGCACCTGTTCTCCCCGCCATTGGGAGGACGGACAGTTCAAGGCCAGCCTGGGCAACTGAACGAGACGCCTGCCTCAGACAGACAGACGCCACCAGCACCCTTACCTAAACCAGACTCAGAAACCTCGGCGCCCAGACAAAAACAAAACAAGCAGCAGACCTAGCACCGTTTCTGCACGTGCGTGGCGAGGGGTTCCGGCCCTGTACCTTCCTAAACCACAGGTTCCAAGACAGTGGCGTCAGATAAGGCCACCACAAAGCCCCACCGGATGGAAAAGGCCAGCTTATCTCAGCCCCACACTCCGGGCTGGCAGCAGACACAGGAGCAGGGTGGCAGTTGGAGGCGGGGGGACTGCTGGCAGTCTGAGAGCACGCAGGGAGACAGCCAGAAGAAGAGCCCCTCAATACAGTTCACGCCAAGGGCGACGGCCTCGGCCAACCTGGCAGGCACCGCTCTGCTATCTGCGATGATCAGTATGGCGTCCCCAAGGCAGCTAGCTGAAAGAGAAAGGGCACCCTAATCCCCCTAATTTTTAAATGTTCACTTTTATACTGGGATAGAACAGAGAACATGAAACTGAGCGTTTTCATTACTTTTCAGTGTGCAAGCGGCCAGCACCCACAGCATTCACACCGATGTACCAGCACCCCCATCCTTCCTCTACAACTTTTCAAACAGAAACTCTACTGCCTCCCCACTCCTGCCGCTGGGGGCCACCAGGCAGTTTTCATTCTCCAGGGATTTGACTATATCAGAGATCCCCTAAAAGTGGAACTATTTGTGTCTGGCTGCTTTCACTCAGCATGCATACCGTGCACAGAAGACTCATCTACGTTATAGGCATGCGCCCGTGTTCTTTTTGAAGGCTGCACGTTCTACTTTATGAGAATATATTACATTTTGCTTGTCCATTCACTCCATTTATAGATGGACATGGGGGATTGTTTATCTTTTGGCCTTTTTTAGTGGTATTGGGGTTGACTCAGACACTCTCCCACTTGAGCCATACACTCTTCCATTCCTTTTGCTTTTCATTTAGTTTTGTGGATAGTCTCGAGCCTGCTTTCCCCAGGCTGGCTTCCATCTGAGGAGCGGACAAGATGACACAGTCCTCCTACATCCACCTCCAGGTAGCTGGGAGCTGTTACAGATGTGTGTCTCGATGCCCACCTACCTCTGGCCACTGTGAGCAGGGCTGCTATTGGAACTGGGGGAGGCATACTCATTTGTAACCTAAGGCAAAAAAAGATTCTGTCAAGCTGGGCACCAATGGCTCACACCTGTAATCCTAGCTACTCAGGAAGTTGAGATCTGAGGATCGTGGGTTAGAACCAGCCCAAATAGGAAAGCCCATGAGACTCTGATCTCCAATCAACCACCAAAAAGCTGGAATTGGAAGTGTGACTTAAGAAATAGAGTACCAGCCTTGAACAAACAACAACAAACAAACAGAGACAGTGTCCAGGCCCTGAGTTCAAATCTCAGGACTGTCACACACACACACACACACACAAACTGACCATTTATTTCCATCTGGAATGACTAGCAGAATGTAGTCAGATTTCATCAGGGTCACATATAGCCAAAACACTCAAGTAGGCCATAATAATAAACTAGGCTACTCTTCTCTTCAGCCTCTGCCTAATCCAGTGGTGCTCTACCATGGAAAAACTTCAGGAGCAGGTATAAAAGTGTCTCACCACACAGGTCCAGAAGAGGCTGCAACTTGTACAATCCATTTCTCCTCACAGGACAGTGCAGCTTCTGGATATTCAACACTTAACTACAAAGTAGTGGTGTGCAAAATCACAGCTGGAAGCACGCAGGATACCTAACCAAAATGCAGATGCTAGGGCCTCCCCACAGATGAAATAGGCCCCTAGCAGGTATCCAAATATTGGGACTTGTTTTAAGCCACTGCACAATCTAGAAACAGAGCTTTGCCAGAGCATACCACAAAGTCTATGCTGTTTGACCAACATAACTCACAGCAAGCTTCTCACAGCTGAAGCTGAACGTCTCAGTATTGAGCAGAACATCGAAGTTCTGACTCCTGGTAGTTCTGCAGCTCTGCCTGTTAAAGGTCTAGCGATGCAGTGTAGTGGAGGAGGAAGATGGGTCCAATCTATGCAGTTACACACGGGAGGCCCCTCGCCCAGGGCACATTTCCAGGGACTGTATCCTTCCCGCTCAGAAGCTAAGAGCACAGGATGAGGAATGCTGGATACCTGTGGTCTTGCTGCCAGCAATGAACACAACTGCAACTTGGCCATCAGAGGCTTGCAGGATGACACAGGAAGAACTGGCCAAGAAATCCAGAGCTCATGTATTCTCCCTCCCCTTTTCTACTGTTGGTGCAGAAGTCTTTTCCCCGCCTGACCCCGGGCAGCCAGCCTCCTAGGAGAGGCTAGTGTTTCCAGCGGCTCCCAAGCCAATTCTTGAGCATCTCTGCCAGGTTCCTAGTGAAGAATGCTGTAATGTGGTGGCTGGGTGCCAGGACTGTCTAAAATGAACAGGTTCACAGACTCCTTTAGAGCCCAGGTCTCTAGGGTCTGGCCGACAGCCGAGATCCCCGGGAGGCTGAGCCACTGTGTGGCACCGGGGCCTGGGTGATGAAGGGCAGAGCAGGCAAGGGTAGTGATCAGTGAGCCAGCAGGCTGTCCCAAGCTCCACGCCTGAAGGGCCATTCATTCAGAGCGCGAGCTGCCTTGCCCAGCTCCGAAGGGGATGAAGCTATACTCTAGTCATGACTGGTTCTGGTTCCCCAAATGTCTCAACAGTCAATGCCATCCTTCCACTTTGTGCAGTTTAACTCCCAGTCTGCTACCAATTAAAGGTTCCATGGAAGGAGACAAACCATCTGGTGCATGCTGAACCTTGAGACCAGCCTTCGGGGGGAAGCCGGCCACACGGCACGGCAGGCTGGGGGTGTCAGCCAGGATGTCCGCCGGACACGTGTCTGGTGCCTTTGTAGACTGTATCCCTGGCAGCTCAGGACACCTGGCACATGGGAGGAGCTCAAGGGCTCTAGCAGGTTCCCCATGTCCCTTGCACAGATGCTTGTGATGAGATTTCTTTACTGATTTTCAGATAGGATCTCTCATGGTTTCTTGCTTGGGTTGACCCCATCTCAGCCTCCCAGTGGCTGGGTAACAGGCCTGGTTCTTCCTCTGAATTTGTCATGCAATGCATCCTTCATCTGCCCACCTCACATGGCCATCCCAACTGTTCTTTGGGAGAGATTTTGTCTTATCACAATCACAAGATCTAATTTAATACCAAAACACTAGATGCTCTGCCTTTACAATATGGAACACTGCGTATGTTTTTCTTTTTGCCAGTCCTGGGCCAGGCCTGGGCCTTGAACTCTGGACCTGGGCAATGTCCCTGAGCTCTTTTTGCTACTGCTATAGCACTTGAGCTTCAGCATCACTTCTGACTTTTTCTTTCATTAATTGGAGATACGAGTCTCATTGACTTTCCTGCCTGGGCTAGGGTGGCTTCAAACCGGGATCATCAGATCTCAGCCTCCAGAATAGCTAGGATTACAGGTGTGAGCCACCAGCAGCACCTGGCTCAAAGCAGATTTTTATTACTGGAAGTAAATAACAATTAACAAACAAATCAAAAGGATTGTGAAGAAATAAAACTGCCTTGTTTACAAATCTGATTATCTACATATAGAATTCCAAGGGGAAGGGGATAAAAGACCCTATAACTAAGGGGGAAAGTCACAGATACAAGGTTAATGCAGAGATGTTAACCTCTTTCCTATAACCAGCAACAAACAACCAAAACTTTAAATTACAAGCCACCACAGCATCTTTTACACCGTGATCCTGGGACCATGCTTGCTCGCCTCTGTCCAAGTTCATATGGGTATGGAGCTGTTCACTGCCTGGCAAGCTGAAAGGAACGGATGTGTAATTGAAGGAAGCCAGAAATTAATCACAATTAAAGCCTGTAACAGAGAGGCCCCAGCCCTAGACCAGAGGATGGCAACAGCCCAGCCAGTGGGCCCACAGAGGCAGCTGGGATGGGCAGGACGGACTGTCGGACACCAAGTTACGCAATTCCTCCTGGGCCAATTCGGACTTTGTTGCTAAGCAATGGCTTACTGGTAGACTTGGTCAAAGACAAAAATCAGGGTAAGCTGGGCGCGCTGGTAGCTCACGCCTGTCATCCTAGCTACTCAGGAGAGGCTGAGATCTGAGGATCATGGTTCAAAGTCAGCTCGGGCAGGAAAGTATGTGAGACTCGTATCTCCAATAAACCACCAGAAACCCGGAAGTGGTGCTGTGGTTCAAGGGGTAGAGCGCTCACCTTGAGCTGAAGAGATGAGGGACAGTACCCAGGCCCAGAGTTCAAGCTCCGCGACTGACAAGAATCGGTGCAGAGGCCCATAATCAGAAACACCTACTGCAAGCCACCACCAGAATATTTGGTTTGTTTTTGCCTGACCATCATATGAATCTGTACTTAAGTGTGGTCAACTTAAATGGCTTTCAAGGAAAGCACTGCAAAACGCTTTCCTTGCACTCTTAACATTAACACATGAGGTCACACCACTTCTCTTTACCCCTTCCTGAAAAAAAAAAAAAGAAAAAACTTCCATATCAGTTTCCAACAACTGGTTAACAAGACCATAATTAAACAATCTACCCACAACCAGAAAACCAACCTAACAGGAAGAAAACGCCAAGCACCCATTCATCAGTCCAATTCCACCTGAGACCTACAGAGAGGAAACAGGCTCCACACGGAGACCTGCCAGCTGCTCTGACTAGCTTCCTGGACCCCCAGCACGTGGGCTAGGGATGTCACCTTGGCAGGTGGTGCCTGAAAGTACTGCAGCAATGGCGGCTCGCATGGGCCCGAGCCCCCGATACCGATCCCTGCAGGGGGAGGCACCTGGGCACAGGCACTCCGTTTCCGTGACTGCCCGCCAGCGTGAGCGGGCGTCCCATCCCCTTTGTAGAACACAGTAATGGCCGTCTGTTCTGGCTCGTCTAGTACTTGCTGCCTATTTGTAACCCAGAATAAAAGGGTGCCCTGGCCTGGCCTTTTTGCTCAAGGCCAGTGCTCTACCCAGCCATCTGAGCTACACTTCCATTTGTTGTTGTTGTTGTTGTTTGTTTTTGGTGGTGAGTTGGAGATCATTTGTTTATCCACACTGCTGATCCTCAGATTTCAGCCTCCTGAATAGCTAGGACTAGAGGGTGAGCCACAGCACCCGGCCAGTTAAATCTTTTGAGATGAATCAATTGTGCGGATAGAGTAAAGCTGCTGCTGTTTAATAAGAGTACTTTTTATATTCATGCTTCCTGGAAGACCTTGACCTAAATTCAAAGCGTTGATTAAATCTCAACCTATCAAGGATAGCGTGTGTGCAGGGAGGGACGGGGACTCCTGCGCAGCAGAAGCACCAGAGGTCCACATCTCTTTACGGCCCACAGCAGACCGGCTCCAGTTTCAGAGAAGAAGAGCAGTTCTGCCTTTGAACTGACATCTTGCGACTAAAGCAAGCAATTGTCATTACAATAAAATACAAAAGCTGACAAGTAACTCTCATCTGTAATGCCAGCTATGTGGAAGGAAGGCAGGGATCAGGAGATCATCATAATTTGAGGCCAGCCCAGACAAAAAGTTATCAAGACCCCATCACAACCAATAAGCAGGTTGTGTTAGCAAATGCTGATCGTCCCAGTTACATAGGGCCCATAAACCAATCACTTGCCAGGACAAAAATGTAAGACTCAATTCAAAAGATCTAAAGTAAAAAGGTGGAAGTAGGACACCTGCCTGCAGGTGTGAGACTCGAATTCAAATCTCAGTACCCCTCCCAACAGATACAGTACTTGATATGAATGTATGAAAGGGGAACAATGAAACCTGCTGAGAGTGTTTTAAGGGGGAGGGGCATGGCGTAAGTTTCCCTGGGATACAGTTAATGTATATATGGAAATGCCACAGTGAAATTCTCCCGTGTACCACTAATACACGCTTTAAAAAAAAGTTGCTGGGCGCCAGTGGCTCACGCCTGTAATCCTAGCTACTCAGGAGGCTGAGAGGCAGTTCAAAGCCAGCCCGGGCAGGAAAGTCAGTGAGACTCTTATCTCCAACAAGCCACTAGAAAACAGGAAGTGGTGCGGTGCTGTGGCTCAAGCAGTAGAGCGCTCACCTTGAGCTGAAGAGAGCAGGGACTGAGCCCAAGCCCGGAGTTCAAGCCCCACAACTGACAAAAAAATAAAAATCTTAAACACATAAAAAATATTTTTAAGCAGCAAAGCACTTAGGGAAAAGGCCACCTGATCATACCTACCTGTCACAGCCACGGGGTTACACACAACAGCACTCCCTCTGCAGCCGCGCTGGTGGGAGTGTGCAGACCGCCGCTGTCCCTGGTCTGTGGGGTGACAGCGCGGTCCCCCCTGCTAACGGCACAGCTCGCGCAGCCAACCGCTCCCCAGGTGTTCTGTGTTGGGATGTTTCCAGTTTTCAGGGTGAAGAAAGGAACTGACAAGCATTTGAGGGACACCTTTGTTTTTTGGTGTCAGTCTTGAGGCTTGACCTCAAGGGCTGGGCGCTGTCCCTGAGCTTTTTTGCTCAAGACTAGCATTCTACCACTTGAACCACAGTTCTACCACTTGAACCACAGTTCTACCTCTTATTTTTTGGAGCTAAGTCTCTTGAACTTGCCCTGACTGGGCAGGCTTCAAACTGCGACCCACAACCCTCAGCCTCTTGAGAAGCTGGGATTACAGGCATGAGCCTCCGCACACAGCCTGAGGGGTAACTATTCTCTATTACACGGCCTGCTCAGCAGTCTCACTGGGAAAGGCACAGGACAAAGCCCCAGAGCAGATGCTTGCTAGGCTGGGCGCAGCGGCAGGCATAGCACTGGCTATTTAGGACGTGGAAACAGGAAAATTTTGAGTTCAAGGCCAATCTGGGCAACAGAGACTTTGTCCCAAAAAATAAATCTCCCCCCTTCTCTCTCTCTCTCTCTCTCTCTCTCTCTCTCTCTCTCTCTCTCTCTCTCTCTCTCTCTCTCACACACACACAATAGAGCAAGAACTACAACAGACTCCATTAGTGGGTGACCCTTCGGCATCGGAAGCCCTCAGACATCTAACTACCAAAGTAGGCTAGGATAAGGAGCTCAATGCACACAAATACTCTTTTGTCCTCTGAGGTCATCACTCTCCTCCAGAGGAAGACTCTCTGCCTACATCTCCATGCCCCCCCAGCCTCCCCGTCCATGTGTCCCTCCTGAGCCCTTCAAAGCTGTGCTGAGGCACACACACCATGAACCATCTCTGTGCCCGCAGGAACACAGCCAGTGTCTGCACCTATGCTCACTGGCAGTCGCTGAACAAGTGCTTCCGCCCCGGAGGCTGAGCTCTCTCCTCAGTGCCGTGGTGAGTGGGTCTGGCCCCGAGGCGCAGAGGGCCCAGGGAGTTTAGAGAGCATGCCTCGGCCAGCACATGAAAGCAGCCCCAGGACCCAGCCCCTGCCCACACCAGGCAGGCAAGCGTGCGTGCAACCATGTTCTGCTCGAGCCGCCAGTGAGTGCCCTTCCAGGAGAGTCACTAAAGAACCAAACCCAGTCTAGCCATGACACCTGTCGTAATGTACTAGCAGCAACTTCCTGGTTAACTTTCCCGTCAACTTCCCAAGTGCCTGCATGAGTGGAGAACTCAGTTGGAATCGGACCAAGTGGCAATTATAGAGTGACTACATAGGCATGAGAGTCTCAGCTACCCAGCCAGGCAAGCCGATACAGAAGAAAACTGTTCATCTGAAGTTATACAAACCATGAGGTTTGGAATCTGCAATGACTATTCACCTTATACTCCCCCCCCCCAAAAAAAAAAAAACCCAACCATTTTCAGATGCATCAATGGCATAAATTGGAGTGGCAAAACTTCACACGTTTTAGAACACATAATATACTTGATGCCAGGTACTGGTGGCTCAGACCTGTAATCCTAGCTACTCTGAGGACCACAGCTCAAAGCCAGCCCAGCTAGGAAAGGCCATGAGACCCTCATCTCCAATGAACCAACAGAAAATTGGAAATGGCACTGTGGGCCAAAGCGGTAGAGAGCTAGGTAGCCTTGAGCAAAAAGAGCTCAGGGACAGTTCCCAGGCCCCGAGTTAGAGCCCATAACTGATACACACACACACACAAAGAATACATTTGACTTCAGGGTAGTGTTCTAGACCCAAAGCAAAAATTAATCAATTTCCAAACATTAAAATCAAGTTGATGATTTGTGGGGGCCAGTGGCACATGTGTATAATCCTTGGTGAGAAGGCTGGTGACCAGAAAGGGCAGGTGAACCTGGGAGATTCTTATCTCCAATTAATCAGCAAGAAGCTGGAAGCAAAGGCACAGCTCAAGTGGCGGAGTACAAACAATGATTTTTACAAGCAAGAGCATGTGGCCCTAAATTCAAATCCTAGTACTGTTCCCCCTCTCCCCCCAATTCTAGTAGCTTGCAACTCTAGCTACTCTTCAGGACATGTGGAGGAATGCAGTTTAAAGCCAACCCAAGTAGAAAATGCCAGAAGACTGCATCTCAAATTAACCTGTCCCTACCCCCTAATCTGGTACTCAGACCCTATAAAAGAACTGGGAATCAATTTAAAAAGTATCAACAAACAACCTAAAAGATAATAAGCAAGAAACAGGTACAGGTTCTTCAACAGGGACAGCAAAAAAATTCAAGAAAAGATTCTCAGCCTCACTGATTTGTATTTCCTTGCAACTCAGTGACATTATGTATCAACTAAGACTGATTAAAAAAAAAAAAAAACCAAGCCCATTAATATAACGACAGTGGAAACGTCCAACATTTATAATGGAGGAAGGTAAACTGCTACAACTAACAATCGGGCATTACATACCCCTGTTGGCCCAACAATTCTACCCTTGAGCGTTTGCTGAGAGATGTGTGCGTCTCATGTGCACACACCCACGCACACACAGAGCTCACATCCCCACTGCTCTCATGACCTTCCAATAAAAATAATTCCATGCTGGGCATCGGTAGCTCAAGCTTGTACTCTTAGGTACTCAGGTGGCTGAGGTCTGAGGATCACAGTGTGAAGCCAGCAAAGGCAGTCTAGTCCCCAAGAGACAGACGCTCATCTCCAATTAACCACTTAAAAACCAGAAGTGGTGCTGTGGCTCCAAGTGGAAGAGAGCTAATCTTGAGCACAAGAGCTCAAGGACAACACCCAGCCCTGAGTTCAGAACAATTTCAGCCAAGTGCCAGTGGCACGTATCTATAACCCTAGCCACTCAGGAGCCCGAGATCTGAGGAGTGTGGTTCAAAGACAGCCTGGAAAGGAAGTCTGTGGCACTCTCATCTCCAATTATCCACCAAAAAAAGCCATCAGTGTAGATGTGGCTCAAGTGGTAAAGTGCAAAAACAATTCCAATGACCAATGCCCACCAACACATTCGCAACCTTCAGTGGAAATGAGTATGTGCTATCTGGAGCAGCGGGCTGACCCGCACACAGGGAAGCTGGCGTGGCACACGCAGTCTGCAAAGGGTGAGCTGTCACTCACACAGCACCACAGAACCAGCACTGTGCGGTGCAGAGGTACACAGAACTTCACAGGCAAGCAGCTAGTGAAGGCAGCGCTCGCAATGTCAAGAACGCAGAGAAGAGGCATCTGAGCTGGTCACAGCTCTCCCCACCTCAGCGTTCCAGGCACTATACTGCCTGGAAATATGGCACACACGTAGTGCTCGGGAGGCTGAGGCAGAGGAAGACCCGAGCCCAGCAGGGTGTGAGAGCCACGGTCCACACAACTCAAACAGAAACAACAAGCAGGAATTTCCTAGCTCCTGGCAGGTCTCAGAGGAATGTGTGCTGTAATCCAAGAGAGGAGGAAGTGGAAGGACGGAGAGCAGCCTGGTGAGCTTGGAAGCTCCCAGACACAGGTCCCGCGTGACCCCAGCTTCCAACCCCAAGTAAACACCCAAGGGAAAGAAATCATATTCCTCCCGAGAGTCAAAACATGAAGATAAAATATCCATCAACTGACTAGCAGATGTCTGGTCTCATTTTAAGGATGCAATCAGATTTACCTGAGAGGGGGAAAAAAAAAACCAAAGGCACTTCCTCTTCCGAAGCCAACTGTGTCTCATAGCACTCAGGCCTGAGGCTCCAAAATGCCCTCCAAAGAGCAGCGTTCAGGACACTAAGAACCCCGGGCAGGAGCGGGAGACAGAGCAATCAAAACCACGCAGCAAGTGTTTCACAGACCGAAGGCAACCATTTTTTTTTCTTTTGGCGTGGATTCAGGGCCCGGGTGCTGTCACCGGGTTTTTTTGCTCTAAGCTAGCACACTACCACTTGAACCACAGCTTCACTTCTGGCTCTTTGGGATAAAACTTGGAGATGAGAGTGTCACAGATTTCCCCACCCAGGCTGGCTTGGAATCTTACCCTCAGATCTCAGCCTCTGGAGTAGCCAGGATTACAGGCCTGAGTCACCATGCCCAGCAGCATTTCAAAATTTAAGTCACTTTAACTATGAAAATAGAACAATGAAACCTACTGAAATTGTTTTGGGAAGGGATTTTTGAAGGAGCAGGACTGACTGAACACATTGTACACCATGTGTAGAAATGTAGCAATAAGTCCCCCATATAACTAATGTAAACTAATAAAAAACTTAAGCCATTCTGATCACAATGATACAATACACAGAGGAAAGTTAAGTAACCTACTGAGCCTTTTCAGAATGAGACCTGCTGAAACCGTAACCTTCCCTTCTTGCCACAGACATAGTTGTATAAAGTGAACCAGGGAAAGAAAGTAGGGCTGAGGGTAACTTGGTTGGCCAAGACCCTGGGAGGTGAGGAAGGGAGAGGTCCATTTCGTTTTTAACTAGTTGCCTTTCTGTTTTTTCCTGTGCTGCCTTGTGAATGGCAGGCAAACACTCTACCACTGAAATACATACCAGCCCCTAGTCTTTTGAGTCTTACCATGTACCCCAGGTTGACTTCAAACTCAGGATCCTCTGCTCCAGCCTCCTGAGTGCAGAATTAGACAGGTGTGTGTCCCTGCATGCTCAGTGCTGTTTACCTGTTTTCTTTTAGGCTGCCCTGATAAGACAGTCACAGTCTGAATACCATGGTACCACTGTGTGAACCATCTCCTTGGCTCTTGGGTCCACTGTTCACAGCTACCCTGCTAGACAGAGCCCAACCTGACTCAGTGTGCTGGGAGGGCAGGGAAGGGCAGGACACACTGCCAGTCAGGATCTCAAGTCTAGCTTACGTTCACAAAGCAGACAAATGACTATTCACAGCCGTCAAGAGGCGGAAGCAACCCACGTGTCCCTCAACAGACGATTGGACAAAGAAAATGTGGCACATTCCTACAGTGTAATATTATTAAGCTTTAAGAGGAATAAAGTTCTGACACATGCTGCAGCGTGGGTTAATCTGGAGAATATCATGCTAAGTGAAACATCAGTCACAGGAAAGAGGTGTAAAAAAGAGGGCATTGGGGAAGGAGAGATGGCAAAAAGAGAGGTCGAGGATGAATACGGATAGAAGCACTCTGTATACATGTAAGAAACAGAATAATGTTCATCTTTCTTAGCCCCCCGCCTTTTAGCAGGATGAACCTGATCAAAATACGTTACACCTATGTATGCAAGTGCATTAATGAAATGTCTTTGTACAATGAATGTATGCTAATAAAAATACCAATTCTACTTTGAAACAATCATGACATCAAATTCATAGAAACAAAATGAAAGGTAACAACTACAACATGGTGGAGGCGGGAGCCGTTCAGTGGATTTGGATTCAGTTTTCAAGGTATAGAGCCGCTGCTTGCCACTTTATGCAGTGGCGACCAGAGGGATAAAAACCAGATGTAGAATACATCCATCCTGCAGAAAGTTCTAGAGGACAGAGCTGCTTTAAAAATTAGGTCACTGAGGGGCTGGGAAGGTGGCTCAGTGGTAGAGCGTTTGCCTGGCATGCCTGAGGCCCTGGGTTCCATTCCTCAGCACCACATAAGCAAAAAGAAAAAAGCCGGGAGTGGCGCTGTGGCTCAAGTGGTAGAGCGCTAGTAGCCTTGAGCTGAAGAGCTGAGGGACAGCGCCCAGGCCCAGAGTTCAGGCCCCACGACTGGACCCCCTCCCAAAAAAAATAAATAAAAAAAAATAGGTCACTGAAAGATGAGTTACATCCAGAGCGGGTCCTGGTGGGAGTCTGGCGAGGTGCACCTGAAGACGTGGGGAGCAGCACGGAAACAGCAGCAGTCTGTCCCAGAGCCCAGGAACCCAGGGACGCAGGACGAGGAATCAGAGCGGCCCATCCACTCCGCCCTCGTTGCCAGCGTTCCCGTTAACTTAGTAGTCAGGTTTTGCACACGGCTTCTTTGGCTGCTGCAACCACTTTCTGACACACTCATACTGAATGAGATCACTCATCATTTTACAATGTCAAAGAAAAGTTTCTAAAGTAAAGCTCAGATCCCTCCGGACACACCTGTCACGTGAACTGCCAGCAGCTGTCCAATGCTGACTAGCTGGCCCTCACTGGACCTCAGAAGGCAGCGCTTCAAGTGCAGACAGAGGCTTCCCCTCCCCTGCCCCCCCTGCACCCCCCCCCCCGCACCAGGCGCAGCCAGGTCTCACCTGCTCCAGTTACTGGTCTCCCCAAGCTGTCCACACAGACTTTCAGGAGAGTGTCAAAGGAAAACATGGAAGGGAGTCATGCCAAGGAGGCTGGTGCCCTAGTGGAAACTTTTCAAGATGAGGTGAAATTCCACTCACACGAATGTTTTCATGAGCCCTAAGCAGGGTGGCACTGTTTTCACTCATCAGATGCCCGGATGAAGCGATCTGCCAGCCAGAGTTGTTTGTCCTTTTCTGATCTCCCACCATGACAGAGCAGCCTCCAGATCAGCTCCTGTTCCCCACTCAGAACTGCAAGATCTCTCTCTCCTTCCTCAGGGAGTCCTTCAGATGCACCGAGATGGACTCCCTCTATCCACAACATAGATAGCAGCCACCCAAAGCTTGTGGTCTCTAGAGCCAGGAACTGCATACCAGCTCTGTGACCAAGAGCCTGCCCAAGTCCCAGAGCTGTATAGGTACCACCTTTCTTGCTAGGAAGTAGAAATAACACTGTGTATTCACAAAGTTGTTTTCCAAGACCTTTTGAATGACATAGCAGCCTGATGCTGGTAACGCATGCCTGTAATCCTAGCTGCTCAGGAAGCTGAGATCCGAGGGTCCAGGCAGGAAAGCTTGTAAGACGTATTTCCAATCAGCCAGCAAAAGGTTGGAAGTAGAGCTGTGGCTCAAGAGATACAATGCCAGCATTAAGTGAAAAATCTGAGTGAGAGCAGGAGGCCATAAGTTCGAGATCCAACAATACCAGCAGACACAGCACATGCACATGCATACAAGAAGAGAACCACGCAGCAAATCACAAGGACAGGGTAAGACCACAGTAAATACTCAAATATTCACTAGACTCGAGCCGTCAGTGACTGTGCTCAAGCTCATGGCGCAGGGACACAGCCCACAGTGGTTAGAAGACTGGGCCCCGCAGCACTGTGCCACACAGCAAGGCTGACGCAGAAATCACAACACTGGTGGTCTGGCTTTGCCTTTTCAGAACAGGTACACACTAACCAAGGAAAATAGAGGGAGAAGCCAAGCATTCATTTGGAAAAGGTAGTTCTGAAATTCAGAGGGCAGCCCATTCACAAGGCAGTCGGCTGTTTTGCTAAAAGGCCTGGACCTTCTTCCAGAGTGACAGGGACAGGCAGTGTGGGGAACGCAGGGCAATGAAGGGAGCGGGCACTGGGGAGACAGCATGACACAGGCCCGCCCAGCAATCACGCGACCACACACACACAAAACCACAGTCAGCAGAGCAGACAGGACACGGGAGATGTCCTGCGCGAAGACATAGGGACAGGCAAGCTGCAGGCGGCATGCAGTGCAACTCAAAAGGTCCCCACAGAGGACCTGCGTCCCAGAGCAATTCAAACTGCATTCCTGGGATTACAAAGACTTGTGAGCTACCATCTTTTTTTTTTTTTTTTTTTTTTTTGTTAGTCATGGGGCTTGAACTCTGGGCCTGGGTGCTGTGCCTCAGCTCTTCTGCTCAAGGCGAGTGCTCTCCACAGCACCACTTCCAGTTTCCTGGTGGTTTATTGGAGATAAAAGTTTCACAGAGGGGCTGGGAAGGTGGCTCAGTGGTAGAACGCTTGTCTTGCATGCCTGAGGCCCTGGGTTCGATTCCTCAGCACCACATAAGCAAAAAGAAAAAAGCCGGGAGTGGCGCTGTGGCTCAAGTGGTAGAGCGCTCGCCTTGAGCTGAAGAGCTGAGGGGCAGCGCCCAGGCCCAGAGTTCAGGCCCCATGACCGGACCCCTCCCCCCCCCAAAAAAAAAGTTTCACAGACTTTCCTGCTTGGGCTGGCTTTGAACTGCGATCCTCAGATCTCAGCCTCTCCTGAGTAGCTAGGATTACAGGCGTGAGCCACAGTCGCCCGGCTTGAGCTACCATCTTGAAACAGATGAACACAAAGGTGGTGGTGTTTCCAGGCAGCTGATCTGTCAGCTCAGGGGCTTCATAGTGTCCCATGGGAAACCAATGAAGAGTCAGTCAGAGTCAGTCTCTGTCTCTGTCTCTGTCTCTCTCTCTCTCACACACACACACACACAGAATTCTATTACCTAGCAGCTTTTTAGAACAGCACCACCTCAATCATGTACGTTAGCCTATTTCTTTTCATTTCAGAACAGAAAGGAGTGACTGCTCAAGTTCAGAAGTAATGCCCGTACAGTAAGATTTCAAGTCAACTAAGGAGAGAAATGGGATTAATGAAAGCCTACAACAATGGTAAAAGGAAGCAAGAAAATATCCACCGGTGTACATAAACTTCATCTTCAAACTTTAGAGGCCAGGAAGTGGTAAATAAGTGTAAAAAACACTATTCTTAGCAATATGACATTCCATCCTGATTCCATTCACCCAACAGAAGCATGAATTATTCAATTGATGGTATTGTGTTTTCTCCTCCTTCCACCAGAAGGGTGGGGGGTGAGGGTAGAATGGCACCTGGGTGCACGGGCGGGCGCAGTGGTGGATGTTCCTGCTGGAGGCGTGCTGTGTGAGGAGCAGCACTTTTGCCGGCTTCCATGTTCAAGGGTCCTTCAGCGGAGAGTGCCCTCGGCCACGTAACACAACACAGCCATAAATTTTGGCTTCTGAGTCTGCCCACATCCAACGCCACCACATAAATGACCAGGCCAGCAGAGGCTCCAGAGAGATCCAAATCCTGGGCAGAGTTGGGAGAGCAGCGACTCGGGGGGAACATCTGAACAGCTTTGGCAACACACCGATTGTGACCGAGTCTGAAATCCCTCACCTCTGCAAAAACGAACGGAATAGGCGAGGGAGGCCTCTGGGCCTTGGGCACGTTTAGGAGGTAACCTGAGGACCTTGTAAGAGGCTCTGGTAGAGTGGGGACTCACTAGTGGCTCACACCTGTAATCCTAGCGACTCAGAAGCTGAGATCTGAGCACTGGGGTTAAAACAGGCATGTAAATGTGAGAGATTCTTACCTCCAATTAACTAACAAAAAAGATGACACGGAAATGGTAGAGCACCTGTTGTAAGAAGCCCAGTGAAGAGCGCCACGCCCTGAGTTCAAGACCCAGTACCGACACCAAAAGAAGGGAGAAAGGCTCTGGTGGGAATTTTACAAGGACAAACCTACATGGATTTTGGCATGGCCATTTCAGAACAGGCTCAAAGTCACTATTCCAGATTAGTTCCTTAAATTTGAGCCTAGAGAAATAGGATGCAAATGAAAAGTTTCCAAAATCATCAAAAGACTTAATTCACATCACTAATTTCCCCATCCTAGGTATAAAACTCAGGAAACCCATTCTGGAGCATCTGTGCACATGGGCGTGCACTTTCTAGGAGGGGTCCCCAGCCTTCCTCCCCCCTCACCTCCCCGCAAGAACCTCTGCGCCAGGGCAAGCAGGCTTCTCTCAGTGTTGAGCTCCTTTAAGACTGGGTATTCCCAACACTGAGAACCACAGAAAAACAATTACTACAATACAACTTGACACTGGTTTTTTATTATGGAAATTTCAAGAAGGGCTTTTGTCATACTAGAGGAATGCCAGGCAGTAGACTTTACAAGAATGCGAATATAGAAACAGCTCAGTAAACAGCAAACTTACAGCTGTAGCTTTTGCAAGAATGGAAGACAGCTGTACCAACCCAACATACTAATGTCCTCTTAGAAAACATTGTGCATGTAAGCATTCACTGAAACTTTTTTTTTTTTTGGGGGGGGGTCAGTCATGGGGCCTGAGCTCTGGGCCTGGGCGCTGTCCCTCAGCTCTTCAGCTCAAGGCTAGCGCTCTACCACTTGAGCCACAGCACCACTTCCGGTTTTTTCTGCTTCTGTGATGCTGAGGAATCGAACCCAGGGCCTCATGCATGCAAGGCAAGCACTCTACCATGGAGCCACCTTCCCAGCCCCACTGAAACCTTTTATCTGACTGTTTCTTGGACAGGCTTGCTTGCTTCCCAGCTCCCGAAAGATTCAGCCAGCTTCCTCCGAAGCCCCACAGCACACCTCTGGTGCAGAAGGTAAGCCACGCCTTTCATTCCTGCTTCTACCAGCAGAATGAGAAGGCAAGAGTCATTTCCATCTACACTTTAACCCCTCCCTGGCTTTTCTGGAGACAAGGTCTATGTCACTGAAGCCAGCCACAAACTCATGACTCGCCTGCCTTGGTCTCGCGGATGCTGGGTGTACTATTACTCCCAGCATTACTTTCTCTTTTTCATGAGCAACTTAGTCTACACGGATTCCAACTACTTCTGATCTGGGACCTGGTGTGGAAAATGTTCAGCCACCTCAAAGTTCCTTCTTTTTTTGTTTCCCATATAGCAATGTCCCATACAGTAGGATGTTCAGAGTAACGAACAAGAAGCTGCCATAACCACTTGGGAAAGGAGCGGAGCAGAGACCAGCAAGATGGCTCCCCATTCCCACAGTGCACCAGACAGGAGTGTGCAGTGACCGCCCAGAGTCCTCAGCCGCCAGACAGCTACAGGCGAGCTCCGCCCACAGGTGACCTCGAGGTCATCTGTCAGAAATACCAGGTCACCACTGGAGCCTTGGCCTCTCACCAAACTTCATTTTGCTATAACTAGCTGTGGTATTTATATCCAAGACGCCTAAACTACTATAGCTCATTCTACCTGAGGAAAATATCTGAGAAGGACAAGTACCTTACCACACACGTGTGGCACAAACAAGGACTTTTTCTTTTGTTAGTTTCAGCACTGGGCTTGCGCGCCTTGTAATGTCACTTGGCTTTTTTTGCTCCCCACTGGAACCATGTTTCCAACCCCTCCCCCGCTCAAGGCTAGCGCTGTACCACTTTGAGCCACAGCACCACTTCAAGTTTTCTGGTTTTAATTGGAGATATGAGTCTCATGGACTCTCCTGCCTAGACTAGCTTCAAACCACGATCCTCAGATCTCAGCCTCCTGAGGAGCTAGAATTACAGGTGTGAGCCACTGGTGCCAGCCTCTAATCTGGTATTTTGCTGGGTTCCCAAAGATGGGAGTCTGGAAACTTATCTGCCCAGGCAGACTTCAAACCAAGATCTTCTGGGTCTCAGCCTCCTGGGTAGCTAGGAATACAAGTGTGGCTATAATTCCCTGGTGACACAATAATAATAATTTAAAAAATATGTATGCTAGTACTGGGGCTCAAACTCAGAACCTGGGTGTTGTCCCTCAGTTATTTCATTCAAGGCTGGTGCTCTCCCACTTGAGCCACAGCTCCACTTCCAGCTTTTTGCTGGAGGTAAGAATCTCATAAGACTTTTGGAAGGATTAAATCCTTCCAGATGTGTAATCCTCAGATCTCAATCTCCAGAGTAGCTAGGATTATAAGCTTGAGCCTCCAGCATCTCACAAATACTTGCTTGAAAACAATTAGATCTTTACTACTTACTACATGTTTTTTGTTGGTTTTTTGTGCCAGTCTTGCGGCTTGAACTCAGAGTCTGGGCGCTGTGCCTGAGCTTCTTTTGCTCAAGGCTAGGGCTCTACCACTTGAGCCACAGCGCCACTTCCAGTGTCTTCTGTGTCTGTGGTGCTGAGGAATGGAACCCAGGGCTTCATGCATGCTAGGCAAACACTCTACCACTGAGCCCCCGCATCCCAGCCCCTACACCACATGCTTCTTAACCCCAGTTACCACACCCAACAGAAACTAAACATTTATGAATATTACCTCTCACAGAAGGCATAATTCAAAAATCACCCTCAGAAAAGTAATGAATAAACAGCCACATATGCATTCCCATCATTTCAGCTACCTAAAACGGCTCTACACCACAAGATCTTAATTGGAACCCCCCCCCACAAGAATAACGCAAAGCAGGCTGGGGGCCTGGCTCAAGTTGTGGACCTCCCTAGCAAGTGAGAAGCCCCACGTTTAAAATCCCAATACTGTCCAAAAGGAAATATTGCAAAATGTCTTTTGAAAAAGAAGAAAATTACCCTCAAGTAACGTCAAAACAATGTCATTTATACTTTTCTGGCAGGCCCCACAGTAAGAAACACAGTTAATCACTCAGCTAGTAGGTAAGATCAAAGCAAAAACTTTATAACTAGCTCTGAAATGTATGGCACCTCTGATTTTTCTCTAAACAGCTACTGTAAACCACTAAATTAATTTTACAACACATAGTTTCTAAAACCTAGATATACAAAAATTACTTTCTCGCACTGGGCGCCGGTGGCTCACGCCACCTGTCATCCTAGCTACTCAGGAGGCTGAGATCTGAGGATTGCGGTTCAAAGGCAGCACGGGTAAGCAAAGTCCATGAGACTCTTATCTCCAATAAACCACTGAAAACCAGAAGTGGCGCTATGGCTCAAGTGGTAGAGCGCTCGCCTTGAGCTGAAGAGCTGAGGGACAGCGCCCAGGCCTGAGTTCAAGCCCCACAACTGACCAAAAAAAAAAAAAAATTACTTTCTATTAAAAATCCACAGACTTGGACTGGGAAGGTGGCTCAGTGGTAGAGTACTTGCCTTGCATACATGAGGCCCTGGGTTCGATTCCTCAGCACCACATAAGCAGAAAAAGCCAGAAGTGGCGCTGTGGCTCAAGTGGTAGAGCACTAGCCTGGAGCTCAAGAGCTGAAGGACAGTGTCCAGGCCCAGAGTTAAAGCCCCATGGCCAACAACAACAACAAATCCACAGACTTGCTGGGCGCTGGTAGCTCACATGTAATCATGGGAAGGAAAGTTCATGAGACTCATCTCCAATGAACCACCAGAAAACCAGAAGTAGCTCTGTGGCCCCAAAGTGGCAAAGCGCTAGTCTTGAGCAAAAGAGCGCAAGGACAGTGCCCAGGCCCTGAGTTCAAGCCCTATGATGGAGAAAGGGAGGAAAAAAACAACAAAACAAAAACCCCACAACCCACAGACTTCAAAGTTCTCTGAAGGCCAAGCTATTTACCCCCACTCTGCATATAAGGAACTGAGGCTGGCCTAGCTGGGCGCTGGTAGCTCACGCTAGGAGGCTACTCAGGAGGCTGAGATCTGAGGATCACCGTTCAAAGCCAGCCCAGGCACGAAAGTCCATGAGACTCTTATCTCAAAAAAAAAAAAAAAAAAAAAAAAGCCGGGCGCCGGTGGCTCACGCCTGTAATCCTAGCTACTCAGGAGGCTGAGATCTGAGAATCGTGGTTCAAAGCCAGCCCGGGCAGGAAAGACCGTGAGACTCCTATCTCCAATAAATCACTAGAGCGCTCGCCTTAAGCTGAAGAGCTGAGGGACAGCGCCCAGGCCCAGAGTTCAAGCCCCATGACCGACCAAAAAAAAAAAGAACTGAGGCCGGGAGGGTACTGGCCGGTCCAAGGCCACATAGCAGACGAGGTCTGCCCACAACAGTCTGGTATCATCACTGGTTGGCTGGTCCTATGCTCCAAGCCATCATCCCCTTGTTTCATCCTTCCTGCTAACTATGTACTCCCACAAAATAGGTTTCCTCTAACTCTAGGGAAAATGTTTCAAGTTAACAGTCTACAAATTTAACTCACCTGCCAAGCGCCAGTGGCTCACACCTGTCATCCTAGCTACTCAGGAGGCTGAGATCTGAGGATCGTGGTTCAAAGCCAGCCTGGGCAGGAAAGTCCGTGAGACAGTATCTCCAATAAAAAACAAAACGCACCAGAAAACCAGAAGTGACGCTGTGGCTCAAGTGGTAGAGGCTAGCCTTGAGCTGAAGAGCTGAGAGACAGACAGCTCCCAGGCCCAGAGTTAAAAAAAAAAAAAATTAACTCACCCTCTTCCCGTTCTTTTACTCAAAACCACACAACCTCAAAGGTTAACCACCCAAAGGTATGTAGGCGTTACTACTTGAGGTAGGTAGGACAACTGGGGACATTAGTTATACTCAAGGACATGGGAATTACTCACTGGTGTTTCTGGAAATTGCATAAGACAAGCCCAACAACACCTCTCCCCTGGCACTGGCTCTACTCTGGGCCTTGTCTCTTGATGTAACAGGAGCTAGAAACAAATACGGCATTTCAGCCTTGAGCTGGAACCAAGAGGAGGAGGGGCGCCTCTGCTGAGCAAGAAAGCCCTGGCCCTCGGCCCTCGGCCCTCGGCCCTCCCGGCCCTCCAAGCAAGCAAGCCCTCCAGTCCCCTCCAGCACCCCCTCCAGGCATCTCACTGCACAGGAAGAGCTGTATCACCTCTGAGACCCTCAAAGCTTTGGAATCTGGACCCCCTTTTATACAGGATAGGAGGAGGAGGGGCTACACATAAACCCCCACAATGAACTCCCCAGCTCTACCCATCTACCCATGCCCACCCAATCCTGCTTGCAACAGCCCAAAGTCCCAGAGACATCCTCTAATGGGCAGAACAGGTCAACACACTTCTTCAAGGGAAAGACCACAAAATAGCCTATGCCTAGAATCAGCTTTTTTAAAAAGAAGGCATTTAAAAAATTTGATACTCATGGAATAGATATTTATGCTCATGTGATGGATACGGCAAGTTTGATTCAAGTTTTCTCTGTATGTGGTTTAGATCACACATATTATCTAACCAATTTCTAGAAAAAATACACACTCCTACTGTATCGCACACATGTCAAAGCCTTCCCTCCACTAGCACCAATGGTTCTGGTCAAAAGTCCAAAACCAACAGCGGAGCTCAGCCTCCCATTCTGGACCCCACCTGGCCAGCTGCCTGGCCTCCCTGCCCAACCCTTCCAGAGAACTCTCACCTAGTCAAGATGTCAACAGAATTCAAGCAGGAGCCAAAGGAGGCGCTGCTGGTGTTCTAGAATCTCCTGGCTCTTTACAAGTTTGTTGAGAACACCAGGTTTCCACAGAGCGTGTTACTCTTTAGGTTTGTGCACGCTGGATCACTTCCCCACACAACTCAGCACCAGTCCCAGAAGAGCACGAATCCCATTATCGCCACACTTAATCTCATCAGATAAAAGGAAAAACAATCCGGATTTATTCACCACCTCTGCAAGTCTTCACTCATTTGAGGAACCCTCGTAAGAAACCTGGAAACCAACCCCAGCACAGCGGGTACACACCCTGCAGGCCAAAGCCGCTCTATCTGGGATCCCCTTCCCACTTCTATCTTCACCTTAGACAGGCCAGCTGACAGAGGAGAGGGCACCCGCTGGGTCACCCCACCCTCATCTACCACAAGTGCAGAGGAAGCTCGAGGGAGGAGACCAAGGCCACACACCAAAGGTTGCAACAGGGCCAGGAACCAAAATGGGTCTCTGCAGAACACTTCTGCCAGAGTCCATAGAACAGGACAGCAAAGCCTGAGACGGGACTGGACACCAGTGGCTGATCCAGCACTCCGAAGTCTCCCTCCCCAGAGCCCTCGAGCCTTGGATTCTTAGCCCAGGGTCAGGAGACGTGGTTTCAGGAAACAAAGTCCAACCAGGCACAGGAGAGGAGAAAATGGACAAAGATCAAATGCCAGAAACGCTTTTGCTTCTCAGAAGCCCTCAGTATGTATTCAGGACATTCTGTGGAGGAAATGTTAAACAAGACATCGTCAAACTCTGACTGAAGAAATCTAAGTTCAAATCTGTCTAAAGCTTTCAAAAATGCATACCCTTTTGATCTTGTGATACAATTCCTAGATGAAAAAATATAAAAATAGTGTCAAAAGATAGACATTGCAGTACATCTCTGTGAGAGTTGGGCATTTACAGTTTGAGATTTTGACACTGTAGCGGGGCCCTGGTGGCACTCCTGTGGCAAGGCATGCTAGGAAGAGCTCTTCCATGCGCTGCAGACCTGCACAGCCCTCCTTCCTCTCTTCCCTACTCAAGAGGATGAAATCTAAGGACGGAAGTGCAAAGCCAAGACAGGAAGAAAAGACTCTTACCTTCAATTAACCATTAAAAAAAAAAAAAAGCTGCAAGTGGAGCTGGAGTAGAGCACTAATCTTGAGCACAAAAGCTCAGGGACAGCTCCCAGGCCCCAAGTTCATGCCCCAGGACCAGCACACATACCATCACAATGTAGTAGTTTTGGCAGTACTGGGATTTGAACAAGAGCCTCGAGCTTGCTAGACAGCACTTGAACCCCACATTTAGCCCTGCTTTGTGCTACCTATTTGTGTGTGTGTGTGTGCTTGCGCACGCATGCCAATCCTGGGACTTGAATTCAGGGCTTGGATGCTGTCCCTAGGCTAGAACTCTACCATTTGAGCTGCAGTCCACTTCTGACAATTTGCTGGTCAACTGGAGATAAGTGTCTCATGAACTTTCTTACCTGGGCTGGCTTCAAACCCATGAGCTTCATTCAGATCCTAGCCTCTTGAGTAGCTAAGGATTATGCCTATGAGCCACTGGCACCTGGCTACTGAACTTTTCTGGTGGGGCTGGCCTCAACCTCCATCCTGGAGATCTTGGCCTCCTGATATTAATTAGGATTACAGGCATGAGCCACCTCTGCCCTGACTACTATGTATGACCTTAATAAACACACTTACATGAGTACAACTCAATTCTGTCACACAGGTATAGAAAAAAAAGACTATGAGTTTTATAAAATAACGTTTGGACTGGGAGCCTAATTCAAGGGACAGAGTAACTGCCCACTTAGTAAGCTCTTGAGATCCTGAGTTCAAGCCGCAGTAACAACTTCCCCTGAAGAGAAAAACAACCTTTGAGCTCACTTTAACATTGTACTTTTTTCCCAAAATCTTTATAATAATCTCATTACTTTTGTTTAAGAAGGGAAGGGCCAGATAGGTACAGGGCTCATGAGCAACAAGGTGAACCCAGGTATTCAGGAAGCAAAATCTATATTGGTCTGAGGCCAGACCCTAGGAAAAAAACACAAGACCCAGCCCATAAAGTAGTAAAAGGGTGGGGGATATGGCTCAAGTGGTAGAGCTGGCCTAGTCATCCACAGGCTAACTTCAAATCACAGTATGCCCCTCCCCTCCCAAAATATTTCCAAGGGCTGGAGGAATGGCTCCAAGATCATACCAGCCTAACAATCTCGTTTCCGAAAGACAGGGACAAACCAATGCCATGCCCTTTCACCACAAGGGTCAAAAATGGCACAGGTCAGCAGCTCAGTGGAGGAGGTACTTCCTAGCATGCACGAGGTTCTTGGGTTCTCTTCCCAGCCCAACACACACACACACACACACACACACACACACACACACACACACACACACACACACACACACACACACACACACACACACACACACACACACACACACACCGCTGTTCTGCTTTTACACAGACACTAAGCTCACACTCCATCCATTTTTTTCAGAATGGAATACATCTGGAGGAGGTACTTCCTAGCATGCACGAGGTTCTTGGGTTCTCTTCCCAGCCCAACACACACACACACACACACACACACACACACACACACACACACCGCTGTTCTGCTTTTACACAGACACTAAGCTCACACTCCATCCATTTTTTTCAGAATGGAATACATCTCTGGACTTATGCTAGGACATGAGGATGTAATTTTAACAAGAGATTAACAGTCTGTTTTAGACAGAAAAAGTAAAATAAAGTGCATTTTAAAAATCACCCTTGGGGGGCTGGGAAGGTGGCTCAGTGGTAGAGCGCTTGCCTTGCATGCTGGAGGTCCTGGGTTCGATTCCTCAGCCCCACATAAGCAAAAAGAAAAAAGCCGGAAGTGGCGCTGTGGCTCAAATGGTAGAGTGCTAGCCTTGAGCTGAAGAGCTGAGGGACAGCGCCCAGGCCCAGAGTTCAGGCCCCAAGACGGGACCCAAAAAAAAAAAATCACCCTTGGGCTGGGAAGGTGGCTCAGCAGTCGAGTGCTTGCCTTGCATGCATGAGGCCCTGGGTTCAATTCCTCAGCACCACATAAGCAAAAAGAAAAAAGCCGGAAGTGGCGCTGTGGCTCAAGTGGTAGAGCACTCTCCTTGAGCTGAAGAGCTGAGGGACAGAGCCCAGGCCCAGAGTTCAAGCCCCACGACCGACCAAAAACAAACAAAAAACTAATGCAGACAAATCTATAAATAGTATTAGTGGTTTCCAGGGATTGTGAGTTCAAGGGTAGAGCGGAGAGTAACTGGTAACAGATACAAGAATTCTTGAGAGGGGGAATATTCTAAAATTGGTTGATTGGATACACAATTCTATAAAAATGCTAAAACTTGGTAAGTTGGTCATGTATACGTTATCTCAGAGCTATTACTAAAAACATAAAAAGATGTGACAGCAACTACAATAATGCCATCCTCAAAGTGCACATAACTGATATTCAATGAACAGGTGAAAGATGTACATATTAATAAAGACTAGACACACATACCAGTTAAATTTCTGTACAAAGTATCTTTGCCTTTTCTCTTACACAGTACAAGTTCAGAAACAATTTTATAGAAACAGACTGGTTAATCATGCACACATGAAATCACAAGATTAAAAATGTTTCACCAGAGCCAGTGGCTCACACCTGTCATCCTAGCTATTCAGGAGGCTGAGATCTGAGGATCACGGTTCAAAGCCAGCTAACAGGAAAGTTTGTGAGACTTTTTTTTTAGGCCAGTCTTGGGGCTTGAACTCTGGGCCTGGGCGCTGTCCCTGCGCTCTCCAGCTCAAGGCGAGCCCTCTACTGCTTGAGCCACAGCGCCACTTCCAGTTTTCTGAGTAGTTTACTGGAGATCAGAGTCTCACAGAGGCTGTGCACCGGTGGCTCACGCCTGTCATCCCAGCTACTCAGGAGGCTGAGACATGAGGATCACAGTTCAAAGCCAGCCCGGGCAGGAAACTCTATGACACTCTTATCTCCAATAAACCACTAGAAAACCAGAAGTGGCACTGTGGCTCAAGAGGTAGAGCACTCACCTTGAGCTGAAGAGCTGAGGGACAGCACCCAAGCCCCATGACCGACCCCCCTCCCCAAAAAAAAGAGTTTTCTTCTTTGCTTTTTCAAGTCGAACACTTCTGGCTCCTGCCTGTAAAATCCTAACTACTCAGAAGGCAGAAATCTGGAGGATGGTGATTTGAAATCGACCCTGGCAGAAAAGACTGTTAGACTCCATCTCCAAAATAACCAGCAAAATGCTAGGTTGGAGGAATGGCCCAAGTAGAAGAGCACCAAGCTAAGTAAGCATGATGCCCTGAGTTCAAGCTTCAGGATTGAAAAAAACAAAACAAAACAATTTTTTAAAGTGGCCAGGTTTTTACTGACAACATGAGATTTGCATTAAATACTACCAATGTGTTATTATTACACCCATTACACCCTTCACCTCCCTCTTAAAATACTTTTTTGCAGGTCAGAGTTGAATCACAGCCCAAACCCTCTCACCACACTGCAAACTGCCAAGTGGGGAAAAAACAAAACAAAAACACTCCATGTGCATGGAAACAATCCTAGGCCATGCTGCCTGGACTACAGGAAGTTCATACGGTGCCTAGGGTAGCGGAACACCAACCAAGGCTATCTCTGTTAAACCGCCCATGCCTTAGAAATCACTATCCAAATTATGTCCACTGAGAACTTTATTTCCCCTCCAGAGGGTGTCCGTTCAGGGGCTTGAACTTGTTCCAGTTTTTTTGCTGGTTAATTGGAGATAAGAGTTTCCAGGATTTGTCTGTTCAGGCTGGCTTCAACTCGTGGACCTCAGATCTCAGCCTGCTGAGTAGCTAGGATTCTAGTAACATCTTTTTTAAATGAATAATTTACTTTTGCTATTACTGGCATACCAAATTCTTATTCAATTACCTGTTCATTTTATTCATAAACTCTCATGCTCTTCTAGGCACTGAGAATAGGAGAATAAGATAGGCAACAATGCCAAACAAAACCCTGACCCTGTGAAACATGATTTTCAAAAAACTAACTTGGGGAATTATTTTCAGAAATATGTCTTACGTACTAAATATCAGCAAGTTACTCTCCATATATTTTCACCTTGGAAATACATAATCTTGCAAAGGCTAAAAATCAAAGATTATGAAATATTAATTGCTGCTTCCAATGACAAGCTTTTCTTCCTTGAGTTGGAAGATGGATTCAAACTCCTGATCTTCCTGCTTTCACCTCTTAAATGCTGGCACCAATTACAGGCGTGCATCTAAAACCACTGTGAGCTATTTTACAAGATCGCTCAAAATTAGCACATAAAATATTTGACATCACTTCATCTTGCCAGATGATTACAGCTGGTTGTTGGAAGCAGAAAAAACAACAGCAGCCCAGCATCTTTAAGTCATTGAGTCATCAAATCGTTTTTTGCTTAAAACACCGCACCAATCCTTCCAAAATCCATACATCTCAAGTCATTTCATAATCTGAATTGTGTAACTGCTACCCCCCACCTTCAAAAGCAAAAGTGCGATTTTGTACAAAGATCACAAAAACTGGCTCAGAAAAAGGTAACTTTTGGAAACAAAGTCTAAATTCCGTTAAACAATTCAATAATCTAGTGGAAATTTTACTAAATGGCCCAGGATTCCCTGGCAATTTTTAGGTCGTTTTTTACCTTGCTGCCCTTCAAGCAAGACATAAACACCCCAGAACAGACAAAACTATTTTTAGTCACTTTTGCATTCTAACTTTCACGGGTAGGCAGTTCCTTGTCTTCAGCTATTTGCATATGTAGAATGCCAGCAAGATACTTAGGAAGCCCATTCCAGACAGTGAAGACACACTAAACCCACCTTCCCTCACTGGTTAGAGACTAACACGGGGCCCAGAAGGCCTGATCTATGTCAAGAGTTACATTAAATAACAAAAGCAAAGCGTACATTTTGTACCAATTAGGCTTTTCCTTCTGGATTCGATCAGGGAAACAACTTAAGAGGTTTCCCTTCCGCAGGCTGAAGGTTTTGGAGGGAATGTGTTTGGTTGGTTTCCTACAATGCCTTGCTAGAAAGATAATCTCAATCTAAATTTCAACCAAAAGACTGGCCTACTCCACTATTGGCAAGGTCACCCAAGAGCGATCCCAAACCTTCTTGAAACCGAAAACACATTCCCAAGTCCTTTTAAGCACGGCTTCCGCTACAACTTCCAAGGTCTACAAAATTTCCAGGACGAACAGTTTAGGAAACCTGACAGCTCCATTCATAAAAACACACAATCAAAACTCCCAACGAAACACAACAGCACTAGAGAACCAGGGGCCGAGAAGTGTGCCTGCGCCGCCACTTTGTTTCGACTTTCTTCCGTAACCGAGGAATGGCTGAACCCTCTCCAAGGTAAGCAAAGACATTTCCATCTTCAGGAATCTCCCGAGAGGTCACCAGCACCGAACGCGTACACAACACCTGCGCAGGTGAACACAGCACCCGTCTGCAGGAAGCATCCACAAGTGAGAGCAAAGCAAGCAGAGCACGATCACACTCACTCACACACACGCGCACACTCACACGCGCACACTCACACGCGCACACTCACACACACACACTCGCACACACACCCCCAGCGGGCCCGGCCGCTCGGCGCCCAGCGCCTGACTCACCGCGGCGGCCACCACTCCGGGGCGGGATTTCCCACGTCCACCCAGCACCTCACTCGGGTGAAGTTGTGCTATTTCCGCGTGTGTGAGACCGGGCGGGAGGGGCTGTCCGTTTTATTTCGCTGAATCACAATTCCACCACATCTCCACTGCAGACACGCACAATGCCAGCCCCGGAGGCCGCGGCGGACGGGGACCGAGAGAAAGAACGCGGCGGCCGGGCCGGCGCGGGTGGGCCCGGGGCCCGGGCCGCCCAGCTCCCCATCCGTGTTCATTTCCTCTTGGGGGGCCGCCCCTCCGCGGGGCGCCCGGCGGGGGGACCCTGCCGCGCTCGCCGGCCAACTCCGGGGAAGCCGGGGGGGGGAGGACCCGGCGCGCGGGCTGCCCGCCCCGGGCCCCGCACAAGGACCCAGGTGCCGGAAGGAGCGCGCCGGGCACGACCCACGTGACCGCGTCCCGGCCCGGCCCCGGCGGGCGACGGCGGGCGACGGCGGCGCCGCGGCCACCACCCAGGCCCCGGGACTTACCCGGGCCGGGCGCACACGGGACCCGCGGCGACCGCTTCCTCCTCTCCTCCTCCTCCTCCTCCTCCTCCCTCCTCTCCTCCTCCTCCTCCTCCTCACTTGACAAAATGGCGGCGGCAGGAAGTGCCGGGCGCCTCGGCCCGCCCCCCGCCCGCCCCCGGCCGCCCGCCCCGCCGCGGCTCCCGGGCCCCCCACCCCCGGCCCCGCACTCCCCCCCGGGCCGGCCCGGCCGAGCCCAGGCTTGGGGCGGGGAGCAGGGGCGCCGGCGCCCCACGGCGGGGCGCCCCGCGAGCACCCCCCGGAGGCCGACGGCGCCCGCGGCCCCGGCCCCGGCGCGAGCGGCGCGGCCCTCGGGCCCGAGCCCGCGTCGCCCCGGCCTCCCCGCCCCCGCGCCGCGCCGATGGCGTAGGTGGTGGCGCACCGGCCCCGTTACGCAATGCAGGTGACGCGGGCCGCGTCGCGGGGCTCCCGGCCGCCCGCCGCGGGTCGCGCCCCGCCGCCCCGAAGGGCACCGGGCGCTTACCTGAGATGCTAGGCCGCACGCCGCCCCCGCCGGCCTCCCGCGGCCGCCGCCGCCGCCGCCGCCGCCGCCGCCGGCGCCGCCGCCCCCCTCTGTGGGCTGCCTGCGCGCGGCGCCGGGGCCCGCCCGCCCGCTCGCCGCGCCCGCCGCTCCGCCGCGCTCCCGGGCCCCGCGCGCCCGCGGACACCGCCGGCAGCCGCCGCCGCCGCCGCCGCCGCCGCCGCCGCCACCGCTTCGGCTCCTCGGCTGCGGGAGAGCTAGAACAAACAGCCCTGCCGCTGCCGCCGCCGCCGCCGCCGCCGCCGCCGCTGCTACCGCCGCCGCCGCCGCCGCCGCCGCCGCCGCCGCCAGCGCACTGACGTCACCGCGCACGCAGCGGGCGCGGCCCCGCGCCGCCGCCCGGCGTGCGCGCTCCACCGCCGCCCGCGGCTCCATAGACAGCGGCGGAGACCGGCGGCGGCGGCGGCGGCGGCGGCGCCTGGTGAGTGCCCGAGGCCGCCCGCGTCCGGCCGGCGGGGAGGCCGGCGCCGGGCCGAGCGGAGGGGCCCTGGAAAGCGCGGGAGGAGGGGGCCGCGCGCGGACGCAGCGGGGGCTGAGGAGACCCCCACCCCGAAGCCGAGCGGGAGGCCGCGAGGGAGCCCCCCCCACAGACCCCGAGCGCCCGGGGTCCCGGACTGACCGTGTCGGTGGCCGTGCAGCGGGGCGGGGCTGAGGAGACCCTCGGACGGCCCGCCCGGTCCGGGAGGAGAGGCCCGAAGGCTGTGGCCGACGCGGGGAATGGCGGGGGAGGACGGGGAGGAGAGGCCCCAGGCTCCGGTGGAGTCTCGGCCCCGCGGGGGACGGCCGTGGGCGGGAAGTCAGGTGATGGCGGCCAAGGTGAACCGCAGCGCGGGGAATCGGAAGCTGTCACCGGGCGGGGGGGGGTGCTGCGGGGCTCCGGCCGCGGGGGGCGCTGGCGCTCCCCTCCCCCGCCCCGCCCCGCCCCCTCCTCACCCTCCCATCCTGCCTCCCTTCCCCTCTCTCCCCGCCCTGGATTAACCTCGTCTGGTAAGATTCTGTAAGCCTGTCTACTCGGGAGACAGAGCTGAGGATCACGGCTGCCAGTCGAGGCAGAAAGTCCATGAGACCATGATGGTCCAGTTGACCATCAAAAGGCTGGAAATGGAGCTGGGACTGAAGTGGTAGAGCACTAACCAGCCTTGAGCAAGAGGAACTTCAACACTCCCTCCCCACAACCTGTCTGGCTCCTGGCTGACCCCTTCCTTCAGAGTAAACTTTGCTACAATAGTTGATACAAGTTGACAGCAGAAAAGGAATTTGTTTTTGCTGTTTTTTTTTTTTCTGTTTTTGCTTGTGCTTAACCAACCATTAAAGGGTCCTAAGCAAAGTGAAATTAAATTTTTCATGTTCTACAAAGTACGAAATAAATGATTAATTGTAAGGAATCAACTGGCTTCTTAAAACTTTTCTAATTTAATTTATATATTGATGGTGTTAATTGCAGTTATATTCTTCTGTAGCGTTTATCACATTGTAACAATAATTATTATTACCCTTTCAGATGTGTGCAGTCTTCTGGACCAAATACCTTTTTCAGCCAATCTAAGGCTATAAGCTGCTGAAATTGAGCTTCTAAGAAATATGTCAAGCTGGGTGCTGCTGGCTCACATCTGAAATCCCCAACCACTCGGGAGGCTGAGATCTGAGGATCAAGGTTTAAAGCCAGCCAGGGCAGAGAAGTCAGTGAGACTCATCTCCAGTTAACTATCTGAGAATGCCAGAAGTGGAGCTGTGGGAACATGGCAAAATGCCAACCTTGAGTGAAAACACTAGGGGACAGCACCGAGGCAGAGTTCAAGTGCCAGGCAGAATGTGTGGCAGAGGGGTCAAGTGAGCCTGCTTTGGCTTCAAAAAAACTTGTCTGTGGCATTTACTCGGCAGGGAAAGATATATTACCTTGACACTTCATCACCATTGTTGAAATCAACCTGTTTTGGAGGGTGACTGGCAACTAACTTCAGCAAGGAGCCCATTAGTAGGCCAGGTCTGGGGACTGGTTTCAAACCTGCATCCTCAGACTTTGGCCTCCTGAGTAGCTAGGATGGGTAAGTGTGAGCCATAGACGCCTCCTCCCTCCCCCCACAGCCCCCCTTTTGTGTGGTACGGTACTCAGGATTGAACTCATACTTGAGATGCTGAGACAGCTTGGGCTACAAGGCAAGACTCTGTAAATGTTCTCATTTTAGTCTTCCATAGGGCCAAGCCTGATTGGGATGTGGCTCCTTGGTAGGTGGCTTGTCCTGCGGGAAGCGCTAGGTTCCAGCCCCAACACAATGAAACCAGCCCACTTCCACGACTGCCATGACAGAATGTTGAGCAGAAATGACTGGGGAGGCAAGCACTGGTGGCTCATTTCTGTAATCCTAGCTACACAGAAGTGTTCTGAGGATCAAGGTTCAAGGCCAGACTGGGAGACTGACCTCCAAAAAAGCAGCGGTGGCCGGAAGTGGAGCTGTGGCTTAGAGCACCACCAGCCTTGAGCAATAAAGGTCAGGGACAGTGTTCAGGCTGAGTTCTTACCCCAGTACCAACACACGCACACAAATTAAGGTAGCACTTATTTTTCCCCAGTCTGTCCTGGGGCTTGAACTCTGTCTGGGTGCTGTCCCTCAGCTCTTCAGTTCAAGGCAAGTGCTCTTCCACTTAGGCTACAGCGCCACTTTCGGTTTTCTGGTGGTTTAGTGGAGATGTCTCAGGACTTTGCTGCCCAGGCTGGCTTTGAACCATGATCCTCAGCTCTCAGCCTCCTGAGTAACTAGGATGACAGGCATGAGCCCAGCTGCACTTACTATTGAAGCATTTATTTTCCACAGTTGGTTCTAGGATTGACTTTCTCCTAACTGTTCATCTCCTACCTTCACTAGAGCTTTGAGCATATGCCCACCATCTTGGGACTCTGGTCACGAATGAGCACCTGGGACAGGACAGTGTAGTGATTACAGCATGCCGGCTGTGTGCCACCCTGCACTGCTTGTCAGCTTCCGGAAAACACTTGCCTAGAACACAACATAGTTGCTCTTGTGTGCATGAACTGTTTAGTGAGTTCCTATCTACTGTACCTTGTATTGCTTGTCCATCTATGGGATGTTTTTCTTCTTGAGTGTTTAAATGAATTTAACTCAAATTGAAAAACCATGACTTAACAGGTAGAATGCAAATGAGGTGAGGGGAAATAACCCTACCTGAGGTCAGGTGGGTGTGACCTTTCCCTACAAAACAAAAGCCATGCCAGTACCACCACTCCACAGGCTACGAGAGACCCAATCTCCAAACAAACAAAAAACATAAAACAAAAAAAAAAAAAAAACTAAAGGGCTGGGTGGTAAAGAACAAGTCCCGATGGTATAAGGCCTTGGGTTCAGTCTGCTGCACTGTACAAGGAAAACCCCAAAGACAATGCTGTTAAAAAGCAAAGACCAGGCTGGTGGTGGCTCACGCCTGTAATCCTAGCTGTTAGACTCATCTCCAATAAACCACTCAGAAGACCGGAAGTCAATGAGTGGCTCAAGTGGCGGAATGCTCACTTTGAGCTAAAGATCTCAGGGACAGCACCCAGGTCCAGCGTTCAAGCCCCACAACCAACAAAAAGTTAGCTATTTGCTGAATTCAACAGGCAAAGAATCATGATCTAATTACCAAAATTTTATTATTCTAAGTGCAGTGTTAAAAGTCCACTCAAGGCTGGGGAAATGTCGAAGGCCACCTCAGAGGCCGGCAGCCCTGCGCGGGTGGGGAGGTACTGTCCAGAAAGGAAATAGCTGGATCACCACCAAAACCAGTACAGCATGTTCCCAGTAATACATGCCCCACTGCCTAAGAACAAGGAAAAGGGGACCGCCTGCTCCACCAGCTCCCTGGCAGCACCCAGAGATCATGCTGTGGCATCTTTGGACTCGGGGGCATCAGTTTGCCCCTCTTCGGCTTCTGCGGCCGCGGACACAGGAGCAACAGTTGTGGCGCTTTCTGTCTCAGCCACTGCTGCCGCCTCCTCGCTTGCAGCCTCAGGTGGCTCACATCCAGCCTGGTCTTCAGCGTTCCCCTTCTCAGAGGCTGTTCCACAGGAGCCGTGTTCTTCCAGTGGCTGCTCAGCGTGGGGCTGGCTGGTGGCCTCAGGCGTGTCCGTGGGGTCTTCCCCCTGGGCCAGAAGCTCTGTGGCCTCTGGCGCTGGCTCTTCTTCACCATCCACAGCCCTCACCGCTGCCGTGATCACCTCCGCCAGCACAGCTGCAGCCACCCCTTCAGGGCTCTCTTCCTTCTGCTCCCCTCCTGTGTTGTCTTCTTCCATTTCGGGATCAGTGGTTTCGCTGGTGAAAGGGTCTTCTCCCTGGACAGACACACAAATCAGCACCAGAAAGGAGCCTAGGGAGTTAATCCCTCCCCGCTTCTTGTAGCCTATGGATTTAAGTACATCCTCAATCCCAATTTTGTACTTGCGTTCCTTCAGATTTTTTGCCAGTCCGGGCTGGGGCCCGTCTCTCAGCTTTTTTTGGTCAAGGCTAACTCTCTACTATTTTGAGCCACAGTGCCACTTCTGGGCTGGCTTCAAACCTCGATCCTCAGATCTCAGCCTCCTCAATAGCTAGAATTATAGGCGTGAGCCACTAGCACCAGGCTCTTAGATTTTCACTATGAGACAAGAGTCTTACCCTTGCTGAATGCCCTCCCTAGGCTCTTGCAATCCTCCTGCCTCAGTCTCCAGAGTAGCTGAGAGTAGAGGCATGTCCCACTACAGCTGGCATGGATGATTTCTAAAAAGCACTTCACCCTTATTCGCTTCTTTACAGCTAGACAAGCGGAGCTTCTTTCTTATGATAACCAGCGGCATGGCACTGCAGTTCGCCACGAACTGTGGGAATCCACTGCCTCAGATCCACGCCCAATGCACTCTTGACTCCGTAAATTCTCCCCAAAGACAGAAATCCTAAGTACTGCACTCCCAAATACAAAGCTCCTTGTTCCTGTTTATGGCTTTCCCAGCTCTGGACCCACAGGCACAAACCTTGAGGTATTTCTCCAGCATCTTCACAATATGTCTGTTGTTCAAAACACTCTTGGCCACGTGGAGACTTGTTTTCTTGAACTGTTCAGCAGCCATCTGCAATGACAACCAAGGTGGGTTTTTTTTTAAAGGCCAAGGGCAACAAAAGAAAGACTGGTCACACTACCCCAAGTAGTCCTTGCAGACTACACCATTCTTCATGAGGCCATCTCCAGGCTCTAAGAACCAGAGACATGGGTACCGGAGAGCCTCTGGAACAAACACAAAGAAGCCAAGTGAAAGTTAGATCATAAGGTAATAAAGTAAAAGTTAGGGCGCGACACTGATACCATGCATCGGACGCCAAGCAACGTTCACACAGAGCCACATATGAACCCAGAGGAAGCAGACAAAGCCGCTCAGTTTTCCTGACAGGATTAGGGTTACAGGCATTAGTAGTGCACATTGCAGTACCATGTTCCTGGGCTTGCTTTTCTGCTGATCTTTTGTAGGGTGGGAAGAGGGAGCTGGGCGGAGAGGTGGGTGGGCAGCTAATGATAAACTCCCCTCAGTAGCTGGGTAAATGAGATAGAGATGCTGAAACAGAGCTACATGCAGCCACACCCTCTAGCACCATACACTCTATCAAAGGCCTTAGGGCTTGCTAGGATAGGTACCCAGCTGTGCTTGGGTGTGGTTTTGTCTATTGTGTTTTGAACTCAGGGCCTGGGTGCCGTCTCTGAGTCCTTTTGCTTAAGACTAGTGCTCTACCACTTCAAGCCACAGCACCATTTCCAGTTTTCTGACTTTCCTGTTAGTGCTGGCTTTGAACCCTGATCCTCAGATCTCAGCCTCCTGAGTAGCTAGGATGACAGGTGTGAATCACTAGCACCCGGCAGCTTTGGTGTTTTTGAGACAGGGTCTTGCTCTGCATCCCAGGCTTGCCTTGAACTCCTGAGTGCTGGAATGCAGGTGTGTGCGTGAGCCAGGACACCCCGCCCCACTGCTTGGTGCGGAGGGCTTACCCTGCGGTTGTGGTTGTGGTCGGCGGAGTGCAGGTGCCGCTGGAGAAGCTGGTGCTGTGCAGGAATGAGCATGTCACAGGCCAGGCAGTGTGCGGCTTCGATCTTCTTGAAGAAGTGTTCCTGGCCAATCCCTGCGGCGGAAGCAGCCAAGATGCTCTCCATGCCCACACCCGCCCTGGCGCCCTGCCCCCGAGACCCATGCTTTCTCCCTGGTTAGGACTGAGAGACAAACAGGGGCAGGCTATCCTGGAGGAGCATGGCCTAAGGAACATTTTTTTTTTTGTGCCAGGACTGGGGCTTGAACTCAAGGGCCTAGAATCTGTCCCTGAACCCCTCTGTGCTCAAAGCTAGTGGTCTACCACTTGAGCCATAGCGCCATTTCCAGCCTTTTCTGTTTACGTGGTACTAAGGAATGGAACCTAGAGCTTCATGCAGGCTAGGCAAGCACTCTACCACTGAGCCACATTCCCAGCCCTTACGACCCTTTTTTTGTTGGTGGTGGTGGTCATGGGGCTTGAACTATGGGCCCGGGTGCTGTCCATAAGCTCTTCAGCTCAAAGTGAGTGCTCTACCACTTGAGCCACAGCCCCACTTCCAAATTTTCTGAGTGATTTATTGGAGATAAGAGTCTCACAGACTTCCCTGCCCAGTTGGCCTTGAACTGTGATCCTCAGATCTCAGCTCCTGAGTAGCTAGGATTATAGGCATGAGCCACCAGTGCCCAGCTCCTTAGGGACCACTTCTAAGGCTGAAGTATACACATGTTCTACCACCCTCCTCTCCTCTTCACACTGTGGGGACACATCCACCGTCATAAGCTGCCCTGTGGTGTCTCCACCTTCGTTAGAAACAGCCAGCAGCAGCCTGTGCTAGCTCTGCAGTGTTAACAGAGGAACCCGGTCTCAGGCATGCCCAGCGAGCACGCCAGCCCCAACCCACCCAGCCTGGACGGTTTCGCCTCAAGTGTTCCACACAGTGCACACACAGGGTCGCCCCTCACCTCGGAATGGATCTGGTTTGGGCTTGGGACTTTCCTTCTCCATTAGCTCCTGCCGCCGCTTTTCAATCTTCTTGTTCCTGTTTATGATGTATTCCTAGAGGGGTGGGAGATGGCACTGAAGGGAAATCACAGCTAACCAGGTCAGGTCCGCACACTCCATCCCCAGCCAGTGACCAACACTGAAGGGGGTCTCAGGTCTTGCCCTAATCAGGCTAGCCAACCTGCAAGCTGCCATGCTGTGGCTACCGCCCAGGGGAGGAAATTGCTTGTTTCAAACAAACCAATCACAGTCTGACAAACTGCCCAAAGGGAGGGAGGGAGGGAGGGAGAGGAGGGACAAAAAAAACCTGGCCCAAGACCATGTGATGGACTACCAGCTTCCAGGCCCCACTGTTCGTCCTACACTCTTCATTTTTCCTACTTCCTCTTTGTTAAGGCAACTCTTCACTACCATCTTACGCTAACGGTGCCCACTGTGCCTGTTTTCCTTCCCATACTGCCGGCGAATAGGACCCCAGCAGGCTCCGGCCTCTGCACCATATGAAAAGCAGCAGGCAGGGGCACGGCCCCCCCCCCCACCGCACAGACGGCAGGAAGATGCCATGGAGACAGAAGGCTGTGTGGGCAGAACCTATGGCGGCTGGAACTCTCAGTTTCCCCCGAGACAGACTTGGCACTTGCTCAACTATTTACATCTGGGAAATGAACCCTGCCTACATTCATTTAGACTCTTACACCCACCCCCCCAACCACACGCACGCACGCCTAGGGGTTGTAGGAAACACCTCACCTGGAGAAACTCTACCGTCTTGTCAGGCAGTTTGGTGCTTATAAACCGCAATGTGTCTTTATGAAATCTGCTCTGCAGATGGCTCTGGATTTCTTCATTTTCAAAGCTACGGAACTTGCACACAGAACAGGCGAACTGAATCCTGGAAAAGAAAAATGAAATGAGAAAGAGCAATGAAGCGGGGCCTAGTAGCTCACACCTGTAACCCTAGCCGCTCAGGAGGTGAGATCTGAGGATCAGTTTGTGGTCAGGCCAAGCAGAAAAGTCTGTGAAATTCCTTATCTACAACGAGGCAACCAAAAAAGCAGGAAGCGGACTGTGACTCAAGTAAAAGAGCAATAGCCTGAAGCCAAAAAGTCAGGTGCAGCACCTAAGCCATGAGTTCAAACCTCAAGACTGGTACGCGCATGCGAGCACTCCGAGTGGGAAAGAAAATTATCTGTGAGCAGACGCAAATGGGAAAAGAATCGCCATCTCTGAGCCAAGCAGAGGAGCAGTTATGGAACTAAAGAACAAGGCAGGGCTGGGAAGGTGGCTCAGTGGTAGAGCACTTGCCTTGCATGCCTTGCATGCATGAAACCCTGGGTTCAATTCCTCAGCAGCACATAAGCAAAAAGAAAAAAGCCAGAAGTGGCGCTGTGGCTCAAGTGGTAGAGCGCTAGCCTTGAGCTGAAGAGCTGAGGGACAGTGCCCAGGCCCAGAGTTCAGGCCCCATGATCGGACCCAAAAAAAAAAAAAAAAAGAAGAAAAAAAAAACAAAAAAAAAGAACAAGGCAGATCCTTGTGAATACCTCAAAGAAAATGATCGCACAGTACAGAGACACTCCAGAGTTCTCTGGGCCCAAAGCTGCAGCGACATCCCCTCCCTCCCCCCCCCCCAGGTCAGAACTTCCTGTACAGTGACTTCCCCCAGATCTGGTGACTGCTGCAATACTGAACATACTCTGTATCTCAGATAATTTTCTCTCTGCAGCCACAAAGAAGGCTTCGGGCAACCTTTCCTTATGTGGGGGAAATCCCTGAAGCTCTCACACCCAAGAGTAGGGCTCCCTCGGACTTGATGTAACGAAAAGGCGATGACACGAAAGCCACATTGAGTGCTGGAATGGAACCCAGAGCCCCAAGGGCGGCCCTCTGCCAGTAAACTACATTCCCAGCCATCTCAGGCCTGGCAAACTGTAAGGCTAAAAGCAAAGGTTCCATGTGCTGGTGGTTTCGTGGTTTGATGAGGGTATTGGGCTAGTCTGGCTCTCTACCATTTGAGTCACACCTCCAGCCTGGCCTTTGGTGGATATTTTGGAAATGAAGCGTATAGAGAACTATTTTGCCTGGTCCAGCCTTGAACCATGAGCCTCAGATCTCAGCTTCCTGAGTAGCACAGATTACAAATGGTAGCGCCGTGTGGTAAGGGTGGGTTGCATGGAGGGGGCGCTGCTGCCCTGGAGGCCTGGCTCTGCTCTTCTGATAAACGCCTTGACACACCCAGGAAAGAGGGCAGAGGATCTCTTTCACGGGCCTGGGCACAGGCCTAGTCCAGAAGTTCCTGCAGAGGTGCGGGATGCAGTTCTTTGCCACCCCTAGGACAGCCAATTCCTCTGCACTTCTTGCTCATTAGTGCAGAATCCCACAGCACACCACCATAAATAATCCTATTCCTCAGGAGGCTGCGGGTGGAAATGCTGTGAATGAGGCCAATCTGGCCTGTAAACAGGATTCCAATGAACCCGTGTTTCAATAAAACTAGCTAGAAGCTGGATGCCAGCGGCTCATACCTATAATCCTAGCTCCTCAACAGACCGAAGATCTGAGGGTAGAAGTTTGGAGCTAGCCTGGGCAGGAAAGTCATTAAGACTTGCTGTCTAGTTAACCAGCAAAAAGACAGAAGTGGAGCAGCAGCTCAAATGATAAAAGGCAAGCTTTGAGCCCCAACACCCCCCCACCCCCCGCAAAAAAAGCTAAAAGACGTATGTCCAGGCCCTGAGTTCAAGGCCCAGCACTGGAAAACAAAACAAACACAGAACTAGAGGTCACTGGACAGGGTGGTAAAGCAATTATCAAGCATGGGCAAAGCCCCTGGGTTCCAGTTCCATACCTACACTGCAAAGCAACCTGCTTCCATGTGGCATGAAAACAGATGTGGGGGGCTGGGAAGGTGGCTCAGTGGTGGAGCGCTTGCCTTGCATGCATGAGGCCCTGGGTTCGATTCCTCAGCACCACATAAGCAGAAAAAGCCAGAAGTGGTGCTGTGGCTCAAACGCTCAGCTCAAGTGCTCGCCTTGAGCTGAAGGCCAGCGCCCAGGCCCCACGACTGACAAAAACAAAAACAAAAAAACAGATGTGGGCAACTTGTGGAGAAGGACAATTTGGTCATTTGTAGCACAGAAGGTCCCTGATGTCATTCCTGGTCTGATCTCTGGCAGGAAAAGCAGGGAGTTTTCTACGTTACAGGAAAGCCTCACACAGACACACAGCACGTGTGCCTAAGACTACCAGGCTGTTCCGTGGTTGTTGGTCATTTTGTTTTTCCACCTCACCATGAGAGGCAGACCCATGGTGTGGCCCCAGCAGCGCCCTTGGGTCCCCACAAACACCTGCAAGGATCGTGTGCACACGGGTGCATTCTCCCTGTGTGAATCTCTACTGGGCCCTGGGGGGCACTGATGGGCTGGAGATCCTTTTCTGAAATGCCTAACACCATTGCCATAGTGGGACAGGCCGGGCCGCCCCTCAGCCTACGCGCAGCAAGGGAGGCCCCTGCTAGGCACACAGGGGGCACACGGACCCTTCAGCAAGGCTCCAATTTCGGAGGGAGGAGAAAGTGTGGCGGCAGAGACTCATTGTCTACGCAAACACAGACGCCTCACACCACCCTTTCTCCACATCCTCCAACTTACTGCTCACGCCTCCCCTGCCAGACCCAGCCCAGATTCCCAGCACACGGAGCCAGACTCGGCTCCTGCGTTGCAGAGAAAGGACCAATGTGAGCTCAGAGAGCCAGGAGTGCACCCCAGTCTGGCTGCCCTCAAGGGAGGGGGAGCGGGGGGGGGGGGGCACGCGGGCCCTGTCCTGCGGTTCCTGACCTGTCCACCGCTCGGTCCCGTGTCCTGTCCCTTCTCCGTTGCTTTTCCCGCCTCTTCTTCCCATCCTCCTCGTCGTCGTCCTTGTCTCCTGTAACAGAGAAGTCCCTTGGAGATGCTGAGGACCACGTGCGCGGGAGCCGAGCTCCGGGGCCATCCTGGGGGCGGGGGCTGCAGCTGAGCCAGCGCACCCCATGCCCAGCCTCGGCCGCCACAGGTGGCATGGCCAGGCCACCTCGAGACACTGCGGGGCGGCCAAAGGCTCCTGTGGGACCCAGAGGAGTCACCTCTGTCCCCCGTGGCCAGACAGGGCTGGGACAGGCCTGGCCTGCCCGCTCCCACGCCGGCCTGCCGGCCTGCCCGTCCAACACGGCGCCCCACGGACTCGCTGCAGGCAGGGGCAGCAGCTGTGAGGCCCCAGAAATAAACTCCCCTCGGTCCCACCTCTAGGTGGGCCGTGCTGACCGTCTGGGTGGCCTCCTCTGAACCAAGGCCTCAGCAGGTCTCACGGTCCGTGCTGGCCCGGCCTCTATCTTCCATTCACAAAAACCGCCAACCTAGCTAGGGCTTTCCCAGAGCTGCGTGGGAAGCGATCCTAGAAACAGATGAGAAGAGACCAATTGGTCCTCCCGTCCATTCCCTGAGGCCGGGGCAGGAGCTCCGAGAGCTGTGCCATGTCCCCAGCGTCCTGGCAGGAGGCCAGGTGGGCCCCCAGGCTCAGGGCCAAGGCCGGATGCTGAAAACAGGTCGGATAAGCATCTGAACTGTAACCCCTACCCCTGATGCCAGTCCCGAGACTGTCCCACGAAGATGGCGACCGGCGTGCGCTGCTCAGAAGCCTCTCAAAAGGACGTGTGGGACTTTTGGCAAGAGGTCACTGCCTGAAACTATGACTGCTGTTTAATAGCAAAGTCATCCGGGGAGGTAGCAGGACCTGCGCGTAACAAACACGTCACCTTTGCTTTAGCATGTACCGGGCTGCACGAGCTTGCTGAGTGCTTGGAAGAGACTCGACTGCTTGCTATGGGGGCGGGGACCTTGCAGGGTCAGCTAGGCCTGAGAGCCTCGGATAGGAGCCCAGCCACGGGCCAGCCTGCGATCCTTGGGGTAACACGGCTTGGACAGATCACGGAGGAGCCGGGTGGCGAGCCCGAGGCTCCCCCCGGGGCAGGCTGCTTCTCCAGCCCCTCCCCGGGGCGTTACCTTGCACTTCTGGCCATCGACTGCCTCTCCAGATCCAGGTCTGGCTGCATGGGGTGCAGGCCGCCCCCTTACTTCCTGGCTCCCAACCCCAAAACGTAATCTGCTTCCTGTCCCCCATATAGACGCTGCAGCCGTCCGTATCCCCAGCAGAGAGGCCAAGCGTCCTGACAAGGCTGGCAACTGAGGAAGAACTAGACATTACAAAGCCCAGGTGAGAATTCGGGGACCTGCGCTGGCTACAGAGGGACAGAAGCAGGGCCAAAGGGGCCTCTTTTATTTCAAGCTCCCTTCTCTACCGTGGGGGTCACTCAAGACACCCAGAGATGGGCTCCCTGCCCGCAGCGCCACAGCGAAGCTTCAGGGTGGCTCCGCAGGGAAGCCGCACCCCCTCCATGCAGGCCTCCAGCTTGCTCAGGAGCCCAGCCTGGCTGGGAGCTGGGTAAGGGACAGCACAGGAGAGCTGGAAGGAAACGAGGGGACACCTACCTCTCTGCTTCCCGGGGTCACAGAGCTCGTCCTCCTGAAAAGGAAGAGACACACATGGCTCTGCAGGCCCCGCCCGGCCTCGGGTGGCGCCTCACCCCAGGCCCGGCTGTGCGCCCGCGAGTCGGGACACATGGCACAGCATCGCTTCTGGGGCCCTCCGAGACACTGAGGACGGCTGTGTTGTCACACACAGGCTTGCACTTCCCTCGCAAGCCACAGATGCACACTCCCAGCTCTGTACCCCCGAATGCCAACAGCAGGTCCGCCGGAGGAACCCCAACCCCAGTATTCTTGATGGAGAGCGGACGTTGGTAAATTAGCTCATTATTTCCTCAGCGTTTTAACACACCAGGCGTGTGTACGAACAGGACCCCAGAATGCCTGAACCAGCTCACGCCTGAAACGGGGAATCTAAGATTGTTAGCAGCACCGAGCACTGTGGACTCCCAGTCTCAAGACCTCAGCCAGCTGAACTAGACGGTGAGTGAGTGTCAGGACTGGGGACACGGGTCAGTGGTAGGAGCACCTGCCTCCATCCACTCCCAGCACTCTTGGGGAAAAACAAAAAGCTGAAAAATGGGCTGACCACCTGGCTGGCCTACATAACAGCCAGAGGAAATGCTCGCACACTGGGCTCTTCAGGCCCAGATCCCCGAGGAACAAAACCCACAGGAAGAGAGCAAAGTGCCTGCCTTCTCCAGCTGGAGGCCTCGGCGGCCTCTCCTAGGAATGACGGCCGCGGCCCCGCCCGCCAGTGTGAGCATCCCGTGCATGTGGCCAGCCTGAGCCTGCACCGCCTCCGCCCTGACAAGAGCATGGGAGTGATGGCGGGCGGAGAATGGAGTGTTCAGAGAGGATGACAACACTACTGTAGCCAGAAAACCATCAGCTACCTATTTACCAATCGGGGCACAAATCTATTCAGGACGTAGCCTGTGCCAGGCACTGGCTTACTCCTGCAATCCTAGCTACTCAGGAGACTGAGACGTGAGGATCACAGTTCAAAGCCAGCTTGGGCAGGAAAACCTGCAAGACATTTCTCTCTAATTAAAGAGCAAAAAAATAAAAAAAGGCAGAAGTGGAGCTGAGGCTCAAGTGGTCTCAGAGCGCTAAGCCCTGAGTTCAAGCCCCACTACTGGCACAGAAAGAACAAACAACCCCAGAGGATTTCTAGCAGAGCTTATGCCCCTACTTTGTGAAGAATGAAGAAGAAACATCCCACCGAGACAAAGAGGCTGACTCATAACACACTTACACCCCTGAAGTCTTCATCTCCTGACCGGAAGTCACCAGCTCCATCATCTACCACACACAAAGAAATGGGAAATGTCAGCCCCTGGCTGTGGCCCCAGTTCCCACTGGCAGTTGAGGGATCGAAGCCTGAGAAAAACAGACCAACTCCCCCGGTCTTGGTGGGCCACTGAGTCACAGCACACCCACCCTACACCCTGACCCACATAAAGTACCATTTTCAGAAAAATCTCCTTCGCTGTCAGCGCGGGACAGTTTGGCATCTGGCTCCTCATACATGAAAAATGGCTTCCGCTTCCTGCCCATGCTTTCTGGTCCAAAGCGCTCGAACCCTCTCCTCCTGGGCTAGAGATACAAGCACATCTGGTGTACTGCAGACCCGGGCCCACCAATGCCCCACAAAAAAACGCCACCAGATAGATGACAGACTGGAAACCCAAGGCAGAAAAAAGTCTCTGAGAAGAGATCGAGCAAGCTGAAATTCACAGCAAACATCATGTTCCCAGAAAGAATTCAAACACAAAAGACCATGTGGTGCATGGCTGGTTCCACAGTAAAGGTAGAGAGAGGCCGGTCCGGGGACAGCAAATGGGCAAGCAGGAGGACAAGCCGCGGGAGGGGACAGCAATGGCTGCCAACTCGACTCCAGAGGCTGGAGTTAACGGGAAATGTCTAAAACTGGTTCGTGCGGACAACTGTACAACTCTGTGCAGTGCACTAAGAGTGAAATTATACACTTAAAATCAAGAGGAGGCTGGGAAGGTGGCTCAGTGGTAGAGTGCTCGCCTTGCATGCATGAGGCCCTAGGTTTGATTCCTCAGCATCATATACCCAGAAAAAGCCAGAAGTGGCGCTGTGGCTCAAGGGGTAGAGCGCTCGCTCACCTTGAGCTGAAGAGCTGAGGGACAGCACCCAGGCCCAGAGTTCAAGCCCCATGACTGACCCCTCCTTCACCCCCCCCCCAAAAAAAGGCAGAGGATCTTACAGTAAACCAACTGTACCTCAGCAAAGCAGTTCAGAAAAGCCAGCGCCCAGGGTCTGCAAGAACTTACCCGATCCTGCATCCGAGCCCGAGGCCGGCCACACCCATAAGGCAGGGTGTTGTCATAACCGCCCACCCCCTGCATGCCCATCATGTTGTAATTGGGGGTCATGGACTGGGAGAAGAGGGAAGAAGGGGGCCTGCTGGGAGAAGGGCCTCCCAGGCCGCGTCCACCCGAGTAGTTCAGTTCACTCCAGGACGGAGGGAGGGGCTCGGAGGAGGCCGAGGGCGGCATGAAGGGGTCACTGCGCAGGAAGCTGCTGCTGCTGGAGCTGCTCCGGTCTTGGAAGCGATCCTGGAAGCGGCCCTGACCCTGGCCCTGACCCTGGCCCTGGCCCTGGCCCCGGCCGCGCACGAAGCCATCGAGGGAGCCCTGCTCTCGGCCTGCATCCCGGCAGTCACCATACTGCCCGGCAAAACCGCCATTGCGGTCAGTCCCCAGCTCATAGTCGTAGCTGTAGTTGGGGCGGTAGCGGCTGTGCTCCGGCAGGCAGGGCCTGGAGTCATAGGACTCAAAGGTCTGGAATCGGAAGGAGCTAGGAAGGAAGCAGAAGCCATCAGGGGTAGCTGGACACCTAGTCATCCACATGTCTTTCTTCAACACAAAACTGATCGCCCTAGCACTGTGAACAGCCAATCAAAGCACCCCAGATCCCCCCTAAAAGGCTGAGGAAACCTACCAGCTCCCGCCCCCACCGAGACACAATATGAGCCAAGACCCATGCCCTGCAGCCTACAAAGGTCCACGATGCGGTCACCTCCCCCATCTCTAGCACGCCAGGAAGGTGAAGAATAAGGGAGCAGCGAGCCCTCTAAGGGTGGGTGCTGAGTGGGCACTGATGCCCTGGGAAGAACTCAAGGCCCATAATCACCTCTCTCGGTCCTGCATGCCCTCCCCACCGATGGAGCTCCCGCCCCTTCCTCCTTCCTTGGACATCATGTCCAGCCGCTGGTTGATCTTGGCAATGAGCGAGTCGGAATTGTCCGAGCACGGCTCTGGGCCGTAGGATGGCAGGGGCATGGCGGGGCCCCCTGCCGCCAGGCCACCGTCACTGGCTTTGGTGGCCTCCCAGGAGGCTGGGCTGTAGCTGTAGGTCGCTCCCGCGGGGACCGTGGCATTTTGGGCACTGTAATAGTTGTAGTTGTCATAGCCTATGGGAGCAAAGAGGAGTCAAGTGAGACCTCAGCCCCCAAGGCGGGGCTGAGGGGGCAGCGCTGCCCCGGGCACCGGGGTAAGGCCGTCCCGAGCACAGGCCCAGGAAGGAAGGCAGCGGGAGGCCAGAGAGAGACTCGGCCTCAGCTCTGATACAGGGTCTCTGGGCCAGACCCTAGGCCCTAACTATTCAAGGTCCTAGGGAACCACAGGAAGACTGGGGATCCCATTACACACCCACAACCCCGCCCCAACAAGCTCCTTTGAAGGCCAGCCAGGCCTTAGACCCCAGGCAGACCCTGGGAAGAACTTACCCTGCCAGCCGGCCACACCACTTCCATAAGTACCTTAGGGAAAACAGAAGCACATGAGAGGTTTACTAGCCGAGCAATGGTGTCCAACAGTCCCCGAAGGACAGGAGTCTCCCACACCACCACAGCAGGCCTGTCCACACAAGACGCCCTTGGGCACGCTCCTTGCCCACAAATCAATGCAAGCCAGCAGCACCAGGGCCTCAGTCCCAGGCCAGCCCACCTCGGCACACAAGGCAGGGGAAGGAGGTGCCCTGGCCCCCACGAAGCTGATCTGAGGAGGAACCAGCCGAGTGGCCAGTCCGGCTCAGACCCTGGGGAGAGCCCTTACAAAGGCTCGCGTTCTCACAGAAGCAAGAGCCCAACAGCGCCAGTCACCACAACAGGACACGAGAAAACAATCATGTCCTCCAACTTAGCGGCACATGGGCATGGGTGGGCTGGAGGCCTCCAGGGACACAGGGCAATGGGCAGAAACGTGACCCTGGACCCTGTGGTGCTAGGGACAGGCTTCAGACTGAAAACAAAGGAAGCCCCTTGTCCCTTGCACAGGGGCTAGTAGAAAGCAAAATATCAATCAAATGTGGAAAAGGAAAAAAAAAAACCTCATTACCCTAGAACAAATTCTGGTCCTCTCACAAGCCGAACTCATGATCCAGCCTCTAGAGTAAAGGAGAGGTAAAGGCCCTGGGCCACCTCTAACCCATTATTTTTTGTACATCCCTCAGGCTAAAAATGTGTTTTCTATATGGACACAGGAAAAAAAAGCCCCAAGAGAGTATCTCAACATACTCAAATCTGACAAGACATTTGTCACTGAAACTGACATACCAAGCCAGGCACCAATGGCTCACACCTGTCATCCTAACTACTCAGGAGGCCGAGATCTGAGGATCAAGGATCAAAGTCATCTGGGGCAGGAAAGTCCATGAGACTCTGATCTCCAATAAACCACCAGAAACCCTGAAGTGGCCCTGATGGCCCTGTGGCTCAGGCGGTAGAGCACTAGCCTTGAACTGAAGGGCTGAAGGGCAGTGCCCAAGCCCAGAGTTCAAGCCCCACAACTGACCAAAAAACAAAACAAACAAAAAAAAAACAATACAAAAGCAAAAACAAAAAAACTGATAAACACCCAAATGACTATAGTTAAGATCCTGGTGCCTAGCCAGGCACCAGTGGCTCACAACTTTTAATCCTAGCTACTCAGGAGGCTGAGATCTATGGATCTCGGTTAAAGCCAGCCCAGGGAAGGAAAGTCCATGAGACTCTTATCTCCAATAAACCACTCAGAAAACCAGAACTGGCACAGTGGCTCAAGTGGTAGAGTGCTTGCCTTGAGCTGAAGACCTGAGGGACAGCGCCCAAGTCCCATGACTGACCAAACAAAAAAGATCGTGGTGCCTGTCAGTCTATCAACTTAGGAGTCAGATCTGGAGGATTCAAGTTCAAAGCCAGCCCAGGCAGAAAAGTCCACAGAACTCCACTTCCAAAATTACTAGAGGAAAGAAAAGGGGAAGAAGGGAGGGACCGAAGTGGGAGAGAGGAAGGAAGGATGGAAGGGAGGAGTGGGGGAGGAGGACGGGGAATTGGACAACAAGGAGCTAGGGAGAAGCATGGCTCAGTAGTAGTAAAGTTCTAGCAGAGCAAACAAAGCTGGTGAGGGCTAGTTTTGGAGTTCGAACCCTGGCACTAGCAAGAAACAGTTTAAAAAAAAAAAAAGCCAGGCTCTGGTGGTTCACACCTGTAATCCTAGCTACCCAGAAGGCTGAGGTCTGAGGATCATGGTTCAAAGCCAGCCCAGGCAGGAAGCTCCATGAGACTCATATCCAATAAACCACTAGAAAAACCGGAAGTGGTGCTGTGGCTCAGGCGGTAAGAGTGCTTGCCTTGAGCTGAAGAGCACAGGGACAGCGCCCAAGCCCAGAGTTCAAGCCCCATAACGGGGGGGGGGGGGGGGGGGGGGGGGGGAGCGTAATTGAGTAATGTATCAGCTTATTAACAAACTGTCACAGCAACGCCAGCTGCCTCTGCACTGCACTGGAGTTGAAGGTGCTGTCCCCTGCACCCCAAGGCCCTGCTGCATGTCTAAGCACACATTTCTCCACTGCTTTGTTTTGTGGTACTGGGGGTTTAAAAGACCTCCAGGGTGAGAACTTGTTAGCCCAGTGCTCTGAGTCATACCCCAGCCCTACACAATACTACTCAGCTATGCCCAAGCCTTTCGCCAGTTCTTACTAATGGAAGAAATGACCAGAAACTCAGTGCACTCCCTGCTGACTTCTGAAAAGCCAAAGCCGTGCTGAAGAGCACAGTATGTCAATTACAGAAAAGCATAAACCATAATTATGCCCTCAGCTGCCAAGAATACTAAAGGACACACAAAAATTACGACATTCAAATTCGAGTGTCCATATTGAAGTCTGGGCATAGCTGTGCCTCCTTCTCCATATTATTTATGGCTGCTTTTGTACAACGGAGACTGGATGGCCTGCAAAATAAAGGGCATTTATTATCTGACCCTTTATAACAAGGACCGCTTGGCAGAGGCCGGCACTGGGGCTGGATGTGCCATGCTGGGGCCTCACCCCCCACATAGGATCCACTTACCCTGGGTGTTGGCAGGTGCTGCGCTCCATGCCCCATAGCCTGTGAAAAGAAGACCCTCTCATCACACTCCACCACGGTGGAGTCCAAGGCACTGTGGAGCCTAGCGGGGCCTCTGCACAGTGCCCCCTTTATGAGAAAGCAGTACACACAGCCCCCAAAATCTACCTCCCCAGCTCACGGCTTCCTCACACTCCGCCCGCCGTGGATCAAAGCAAAACAAAAACAAAACCAAAGACGGTGGGGTGTGGGTGGGTGGGCGTACAGGCTTGGATGATAGTGGACAGTTCCCCTCCCATGTCCGCTGAGAAACCAGCGCAGACTGCTGCTAGAGGTACCCCATAACTGGTCATCAATTTGGGAACCCACCGACAAAAACTGTACCCCTCTGAGCCCTGGGGCCATGGCTTCAGAATGCTTTGCCCCTCCACACGGGTAATGTACACTTCATGCTCTTCATGAAGCCTAGCACAGCTTTAAGCCTGTAATCCTAGCTAACCGACCCGGAGGGGGAGAGCTGAGGATCCCGGGGCTCAGCCAGCCCGGGCAGAAAAACAACTGAGATTCTCATCTCCAATGAGCCACCAAAAAAAAAAACAAAACAGCCGGAAGTGGAGCTGCGTGACTCAAGTGGGTAAAGCGACCGCCTCGAGTTCAAACCCCAGGACGGCCACAAAAGGGGGAAAAGCCAAAAACATTAACAAAAACAGGCCCTGCTGCGCAAACCGAAGCCAGCCGGGGAAGCGCTTTCCTTACCCGGCCTCTGTCCCTGCGGGCCACTCCAGGGGGCCCCCCGGGGGAAGGAAGGCCCAGCTGGCGTCGGGGTCTAAGTTCATCGAGTCTCCAGGTTTGCCCAGAGCCTCGTCCGAGAGCAGAACCGGCACCCCCCGCGGGGTCGGCCAAGTGACCCGGGACCGCGGGGCCGGCGGGCCGGCGGGCCGGCGGGCCGGGGGGAGCCAGCAGGCCCCGTGGCGACGGCGGCCGGCCGGCCGGCGCCCCAGGCCACGTGCGCCCCGCGGAGCCCCGCGGAGCCCGGGCCCGACCCAGGGCGGCGGCCCGGAGACGGTGCGCAGGCTCGTCCCGCGGCAGGGGGCCGACCCCGCGTCCCGGACCGGACCCCGGGACCCCGCGCCGAAGCCCCGCCCCCGACGCCATTTTGTGGCGTCTTCCGAAGAGGAAGGCGGGACTGCGAACGCCAGGAACGTTGGGGTCGCCAGGGCCCGGGCGCGCCGGACCACGCGCGTTTTGGGACTGAAACGGCCCCAGGCGCCCCCAGAAGCCCACCAGCGTCTGCTCGCCGAGCCTCGCCCGCCCCCGCCGGGGCCAGCGGCCAATCCGCACGCAGCGCTCCGGGAGCGACGGCGCCGAAGCCCAATGGGCGGCCCGCGCGTCCCCGCCACCTCTCCGCGGAGCCAGGCTGCGGGAACTGCGAACTAGCAGTAGGCCCCGACCCACGGTCTCCCACGCGGCTGCGGCTCCCGGCCGGCCGAACCCTCCCGCTCCGCGCCCCGGAGACTACACTAACCTCCGTAACCTTGCTCCATGTCTCCGACGCAGCCCGCCAGCAGACCCTTTTTCTAGCTTTCCTCAGGACGCATGCGCCCCGCGCACCTCCCGCGGCCCGCTACTGGAAGACCAGTTGCTCCCGTCAACCCTCTCGCGCACCGCCATTGGCTGGTCTTTGCGAAGGACCCGCCCCTGCCACCCCACCCAGCCTTCCAGGTCGCTAGGCCGGACGCCCACGGCATCTCGGGAGTTGTGGTCGAGCCGTGGTGCCGCCGAGCGGGCTCGCGGGCCCGCCCAGTGCGCAGGCGCACCGCTGCGCGCTACGCGCTCCCCGCCCGGCCTCGCCGCACCGCGCCGCGCCGCCCACGGACCACACAACGCGGAGCTGGGGCGGGAGAACTTTACTAGGCTCGGCTTCCGGCCTCGGCCGCCCGGGGTCCGGGTTACGGGGCGCCCCCGCCACCCTCCTCGTCGTCTTCCACGTCGAGGCCCGGGATGCCGCGGATCTGGCGCTGCAGCGCCCCGCCCAGCAGGGGCACAGCGCCCTCCTCCTCCTCCTCCTCGGGGGGCGGCGGCGGCGGCGGGGACGCGGCGCCGGGGGCCGGCTCCGGGGGCACCGGGGGCGGCGCCGGCAGGCCCTCCGCCCCCGCCGCGGCCGCGCAGGCGTCGCCGGGAGCCCCCTCGTCCAGGGCGCCGGCCTCGGCCTCGTCCTGCTCCTTCTCCTCCTCCGGGCTGTCGGTGAAGGGGTTCTCGCCCTGCGGGGGGGGGGGGGCAGCGCTGAGGGGCGGCCCTGGCCGGACCCCGGAGGCTGAGGTCCCAGGACCCCGGCACGAGGCCCGAAGGTCGAAGGTCCGGTCAAACAGAGCTGTGGCTCACGTAGGGACCAGCCCTTCGGCCCAAGCCCGGGTCCGCGCACACGCACAATCACACAGACACACAGACACACACACACACACACACACACACACACACACACGGGTGTCTCGGCCTCACCTTGAGATAGCGCTCGAGCTTCTTGCTGATGAGCTTGTTGTTGAGGATGCTGCGCGCCACCATGAGCGAGGACTTCTTGGACTGCTCCATCATGAGCTGCGGGGGGCGGCGGGGCGGGCGGGCTGGAGAGGCCGGGGCAGCGGGCCAGCCCCCCGCCAGCCCGGCCGCCCTCACCCGCCCCCAGCCCCGCAGCAGAGCCCTGCAGAGCCCGGTCTCAGCCCCCTCCCCTCTGGCACTCTACAAGCATGGACTCCTGACTGGGACGAGCTTTTCTCCGATGCATTGTCCTCCCCACCATTCTCACTAATGTCACTGCTTCAAGACGCCTGTGTCTCTACTCCCGAATCGCAGGAAGCCCATTGACTTACACAGAACTCACCGGCCAGCCCGGCATGGGTGGCTCCTGCCTGTCAGCCTAGCTACTCACGAGACTGAGATCTGAAGGTGGAGCCCTGGCAGACAGACTCTTACCTCCAGTGAACCAACAAAAACCCAGAAGTGGAGCTGTGGCCCAAGTGGTAGAGAGCACTGGCCTTGAGTGAAGAGCTCAAGGACAGCACCAGGCCCTTAAGTTCAAGCCCCAGGACCAGCACACACAAAAGGAAGAGGATTTGACAGTCTGCACTCCCCGGCTGAGTCTTGGGGGAGGGGGGGGCCCTCCCTCACTGCGCAGTCTCGGCTGGCCTGGAACTCTGACTGCCCCACTTCAGCTTTTGCGTGCTGGGGTTTTAGAAGTACACCGCCACACCTGGGTTGTCTTGTTTGTAAAGATTTACCCAGCATAGCATAGCATAGCATTTCTTCAGTGTTGGAATCACTTCCCGTTGATGAAAAGGAAGGTGAGGACGAAGCTGTTTTTGCTGGAACCCTGAGCTCCCAAGCAAATGGCTTTCCATGTCTCAAAGGCCGTGCCACTTGCCTCTGCTTTTCCCAGAGAGACATTATTCACACAGTAAAAGTCACAGTGCAGCAAACAGCCAGCATGGCACGCAAGCTGCTGACAAGTGAAGACACAGTCGGAAGACACCCTGATCCTTGGAGAAAGCCCAGCTGGTCTACCCATTATCCTCCTCTTTCTTGGGGCCGAGGTGTACCCAGACAATTGCTTCCAGACTTGCCACACACCAAAAATAAAAACTTTCACAGGTTGGTGCTTTTGAACTCTAACCAAATAGCTTTTCCACTTACTCTGAAATAAAAACAACAACAAAAAAAAACACCAATGCAAAAAAGCAAGTCATGCTTCCTCTATCTGCCCAGACACAATGAGCTCTGCAGGCTGGTAGAGTAACCACACAGCAAGACCAAGGCCGTGAGTTCAAACCCCAAAAAGCAAAGCCAGTGATCTTTCTAGCACCCCGGAGGCGAAGGCAAGAGGATGGCAAGAGTTCCAGGCCAGCTGAGGCCACAGTGAGACCCCATCGCAAAAACAAAGCAGCCAGGGCGCCAATGGCTCCTGCCTACAGTTCTAGCTACTCCAGAGCTGAGACCTAAAGGATCAAGGTTCAAAGCCAGCCCAGGAAGATTGAATCAGCAAAATGCCAGGCTGAAGGCATAGCTCAAGGGGTAGAGTGCCAGCCTAGCAAGGAGAAGGTCCCTGAGTTCAAACTACAGTACTGCAAAACAGATCAGCAACAAAAACAAAATTAAAATCTTTGGAAATGTCCCAAAGAAAACATAGCAAACAGAAAAGTTACTATAAAAGCCAGTAAGAACAGAAATATTTGTATTTGAAACACAATCCTGCCTTCCAGTTCAGTGGGATAAAACTTCCCATGAAGAGTAGGCCCAAGAACACAACCCACCCCCACCCCCAGGCCCCCACGCCCACCCTGGAGCTGAAGCTTCATCCCAGGAGGAAGAGGATGTGCTAATTTCTCATCCAGCTACCAGCTGCTGAAGCTAACCTCTGGGCAAGTACAACTGAGGGATGACAGATCTTTCCTTTTGTCCATACAAAGTCCCCACCACCATTCCTCCCCCCTATTCCCTTCTCCATGCATAGCATTCTGGGAATAAGAGAGCCCAGACAGCCCACACAAAGGGAGACTATATACAGCCCACACATCTTCCCCTATCTGTCTTCTTTCAGAGAAGAGCATCTCCAGAGCCTGGGTGCAGAGATCCTGTGGGCTTATGACAGTGAGCTAGCACCTAATCCAAAGGGATTGCCTTCATCCCCAAGAAAGACCAGTGACTCAGAACAATGGAGGAGCCAACAGCAGTGGCTCACGCCTATAATCCAAGCTACATAGGAGGCTGAGACCTGAAGGAGCATGATTAAAGCCAGCTGTGGCAGGAGAGTCTATGAGACTCCATCTCCAATTAACCAGCAAAATACTAGACTGGTGGCATGGCTCAAGTGGTAGAGTACCAGAAAGCTGCAGGAGGCCTAGAATTCAAATCGCAATACTGGTGGGTGGGTGGGTGGGCGCACGCACATGTGTGCGCACGTGCGCACACACGCGCACACGCACGTGCGCGCACACACACACACACACAAAATGGTGGGTATAGAAGGAGCCCAACATTTGTGTGATTCCCATTACACAAAATTACAAATGTAACTTCCATTACAAAAGAAACAGGAGAGAAGTATTTGAAGAAGCTTGGAGTGGTGCTACAAGCCTGCTAATCTTACCTGGCTACTTGGGAGGTGGCGACAGGAGGATCACAGTTCAAGGTAAAGAGTTAGCAAGATGGCTCAGTGGTAGAGCGCTTGCCTTGCATGCACGAGGCCCTGGGTTCATTCCTCAGCAACACATAAGCAGAAAAAGCCAGAAGTGGTGCTGTGGTTCAAATGGTAGAGCACTAGCTAGCCTTGAGCTGAAGAGCTGATGGACAGCACCCAGGCCCAGAGTTCAGGACCCACAATCAACAAAAAATAAAAATAAATAAGCTAGAAGCCCTGTGTTCAAGTTCCAGTTCTTTAAAAAAGAAAAGGTAGCTGGGCGCTGGTGGCTCACGCCTGTCATCCTAGCTACTCAGGAGGCTGAGATCTGAGGACTGAGGCTCAAAGTCAGCCCAGGCAGGAAAGACCATGAGACTCCTATCTCCAATTAACCGCTAGAAAACCAGAAGTGGCGCTGTGGCTCAAGTGGTAGAGCGCTCAGCTTGAGCTGAAGAGCTGAGGGACAGCGCCCAGGCCCAGATTTCAAGCCCCATGACTGACAAAAAAAAAGAAAAGAAAAAAGAAGGTAGTTGAGGGGATGGGGGGGCAGGTAGTTCACACCAATAAATCCTAGCTACTCAGGAAGCTGAGCTCTGAGGATCCTGTTTCAAAGCTAGCCTGTTAAGAAAGTCCATGAAACTCTTACCTCCAATTAAATCACAGAAAAAGCCAGAAGTGGCACTGAAGTTCAAGTGAGAGAGTGCTGCCCTTGAGCAAAAGGAGCTCAGGGACAGTGCCCAGGCCCTGAGTTCAAGTGTCAGGACTGGCAAAAAGGAAAAAAACAAAACAAAACAAAACCAAAGGTGTGGGCATGGTAGTTCACACCTGCAGTCCCAGCCACACAAGAGATTTAGGAAGGATTGTGGACTGAGGCCAACTTGGTGTAAGACCCTATCTGAAAAATAAACCAAAAGCAAAAGGATTGGGGACATGGCCCAAGTAGCATAAACAAGGCTCTGAATTCAATCCCAAGAACCAAGAAAAATGAGAGAAGGAGGGAAGGAGGGAGGGAGTGGGTGGCAGATTGGAGGCTGGGGCTGCAGGTGGGTGACAGCTAAACAGGGTACAGATTTCTTTCTAAGGTCATTCTTCTTAGGACTCAGAGGATGGCTGCAAAACTCTTATCAACTAAAAAACACAAGAGTGTGTCCATCTTGAAATGGGACAATTATAGAGTACTATTATATCTCAGTAAAGCTGTTGCTAATACAGTGACTAGAAGCTTTATTCATTTTTAGACTCTGATAGTTTTTAAGCTGTAGTTAAAAAAAACCCTCTGTAAACGAACTACTGCAGATGCTTCTGGGTATTTCCATCACGGTAGTTCTAACTGCGTGTGAGCCTCCTTGCTCCTTCCCTCTCTGATCGATTTCTTTGGCTGATGGCCAAGCCACTCTTTGCCCAGACCTGAGCCGGGCTCTCTCCCATCCCCGTCCAGTCCTTCGCTCCCTCTTCACAGTGACCTCCAGGCCAGCACTGGCATCACTCCCACGTTCCTCTTGCTCACTCCATTTTGTTAGCATGAGACGGAGCCTCACTATGTGGCTCAGGCAGGCCTCAAACTCCAGCTCCTCCTGCCTCAACTTCCCAAGTGCTGGGATTTCAGGAATGCTGCACCACGCCTGGCTCTCCTCCACAATGTTAGCAGCGCCAATTCCACTCTGATACCAGAGCCAGACCCCAGCACCAGGCCACATCCACAGTTCCTGGCCCACGCCAGCACGCCTCCCCTCCATTCCCAGCAGTGGCCTACCTCCCTCCGCAGGCGCCGGAGGCCCTAGTGTGACATCGACACCCGCCAGCAGCAGCCGCGCTGCAAGCCCCACAGTGGCAAACCCATCCAGCCACTGGCTTCTAAGCACAGGGCACACTGATCTGATCTTTAAGTCAGTCCAGCTCCCCGTCTCTTTAGCCTGGCAGAGCCCTCTCTCTGAAGTTACCCTGGCTGCACTGGCTCCCACAGGAGGGGAGGGAAGGGGGAGGACCCTGCAGCCACTCACCCTGCGGTTCCGGTTGTGATCCATGGTCTTGAGGTGCTTCTGGATGATCCCGAACTGCATGGGGATGAAGAGATCGCAGGCCGCGCAGTGGGCGGCCTCCACTTTCCTCACAAAGTGCTCCATGGCGATCTCTGGAGGGAGGAGCAAGAGGAGGGGGAGTCAGCCCTCCTCCCAGGCGCCACACACACCCAAGTTTAGGAAAAAGAAACCAATCAGACCAAAGCTGGACACCAGTGGCTCAAAATTATCATCTTAGCTACTCAGGAGGCTGAGAAGATTGAGGATCAAAGCCAGTCTGGGCAGGAAAAATCCATGAGTCTCTTATCTTCAATTAACCACCAAAGAGCCCGAAGTAGAGCTGTGGCTCTACACAAGTGGTAGAACACTAGCCTTGAGTGAAAAAACTAAGGGGCTGAAGGCTGGTGGCTCACACCTGTCATCCTAGCTACTCAGGAGGCTCAGATTTGAGGATAGCACATGGTTTGAAGCCAACCCAGGCAGGAAAGTCCATGAGACCCTTATCTCCAATAAGCCAACAAAAAAACAGAAATGAAGCTATGGCTGAAGGGGTGGAGCACTAACCCTGAGCAAGAAAGTTCAGGGACAGTGCCCAGGCCCTAAGTTCAAGCCCTAGGATCAGGCCCTGTGTTCAAGTCCTGGGATCTGCATAGATTTGCACAGGTGCATTAGACCAGTCCTTCAGCTCACCCTGCCCCTTCTACTCCGACCTGTGGCCGGGAACAGGAGGCGTGCCAGAGCCCTCCGCAGAGCAGCAGAGCAGCAGAGGAGCAGAGCAGGGTGGGCAGCGGCGGCCCTGCCTGACGCCAGCTGGGAACCGCCTCACCTTGGGTCAGGTCCTGGTCCCGATAGATCTGTTGGATCAGACCATCAAGATCCTCCACGGTTTTTCGGAGCTCCTCTGTCTTCTTGGTTTTGTTGGTGACGTACTCCTGCAGGGGACACACAAGGTCACGCGCTGCCCTGCGTCCCCAGGGCCCTGGAGCGATGGACCCACCGACCACAGCCACGACTCACCTGCAGGAAGTCAGCCGTCTGCTTGGGCAGCTTGGTGCCCACATACTTAAAGTGCTCCTTGTGGAACTTGCTGTCCAGGTGGCTGGCCATCTCATCCTCGTAGAAGGTCCGGTATTTGCAAAGAGAGCACACGAACTGGATCCTGCCACGGGAGGGAGACGGGAGGCTGTGGCGACACAGGGTCTCAGGGGACGGCGCCGTCGCTTCACCCAACCCAACTGCAGGCCTGAAACACAGGCCTGCTCCTGGACCTCTGGGTGACAGTAGTCCCAGCTGGGACCTGGAGGGTGGGGAGCAGAAAGGGCCGGAGGCTGCGGTTACGGCAATGGAGGGGGGCAGGGGAGGAGCTCTTGCTCTTGCTTCCCACGGGCAGGAGGCCGAAGCCCCAGGCAGCAGCAGCTGCAACAGGCCAAGGAGTCGCTGGAAGGTTGCTGGAGGGTCTCTACTGAGGCCGAGCTTGCGCACTTGGCCCAGCTCAGGGGGGGGCCAGAAGGAAGGAAGGAAGGAAGGAAGGATGGAGGCCCTGGCGTGCAGAGTGAAGAACGCAGTCCCGAGGCAGGGCCCGAATAGGTGCTGCCATCTTCCTTTCTCGGGTCTGTGGGACTCAAAGGCCCAGCCCATCCTCTGCTCGGAACGCTTGGGGGGTGGTGTCGGGAGGGACGGGAGACGAGCAGGCCTGGGCACCTGCCGCCTCATCTTCCTCTTCCAAGAAGAGACCAGTCTGAGCTGGCAGGAGGGCGCCGGCCCGGCCTGCCAGGGGGCAGCCTGGAGTGAGCGGGCGAGGTGCTCTCGTCTGGGCCTGGTGTCCACAGCAGAAGCCCGGGGTCTAGGGCCTGGGCTGGAGCAGGCCGCCATGACAAGGGGCGGAGGAGGCCAGCTGCCACCGCCACCGAGGCCTCGGGACGGGTCCCTACCTCTGCCGGACGTCCTTATCTGGGCCACGGGGTCAGCTTTGTCTGAAGAGCCCAGGGGCCGGGCGCCGGCGAGGCTGAGGAAGGTCCAACAAGAGCAAGAGTCTGAGGCGGAGGAGGAGGAGGAGGAAGAGGAAGAGGAGGCAATCGCCAGTGCGGGAGCCCTGAGGGCAGACAGACCCGACACCAAGGCGCACGGAGGGCTCGCTCAGCCGCAGACGGCCCGGCTGGCAGCGCGCGCGCGGCAGGCCCAAGGCGCCGCAGCCCACAGCTGCTGCTGCCATCTCTCCTGGGCACGGCGGCGGCCTCCCGGCAGCTAAAGTTGGGGTGACACAGGCGCCTTGGACCTTGAGTCTCTGACGAGCTGGCCCCCTCCCTCGGGGGCATCAGGCCCCCCGTGAGTGACCGAGCGCCGTAGCTTCTGGGCAAGGGTGCCGAGCCGTGTCGGGTTTCGGGCCACAGATACCAGCAGTCGCAAGGCGGCCAGAGGGGCAGGGGACGAGGTAGGCCTGGGGAGCAGGGCCTGGTGGGAAGCAGGGTCCATGCAGCCCCCAGCAGGGCTGAGCAGCTAAGAGAGGCTGGCCGAGAGAGGCTGGCCAAGAGAGGCTGGCCGAGAGAGGCCAGAGGGCGGCGCGATGGCAGAGCGATGGCCCTGCTGTGCTGAGCGCAGCCCGGGAGCGACACAGAGCCACAGGGACGGGGCGGCTGGTTACCTTTCCACCATGCGGTCACGCTGCCGCTTCTTCTGCTTGTCCTGGCTCTTCTTGGCAGCCTGTAGCTTGCGCTTGGCCTGGCTGCTCTCGTCCTGGCTGGTCAGGGCTCCTGTGGGAACAGAAGGGCGCCGTCACCAGCGCGGCTCTGCCAGCTCAGGATGGGCCCTGCGGCCTCTGGCTGCTTCACCCGCCGCCGTCCACTCCAAGGGTCCATCTGAGAGCAGCTGTCCACGCAAGGCCGCAGGCCACGAGCAGGGCTGGGTACCCTGCACTGGGCAAGAAGTGGGTTTGGCCTAGGCCCCAGAGATGGGGGGGGTTACACACTGAGCCCTCCGCTCTCCAGGACACCCTCACTCTCTGCAGAGTGGGCTCTGGGGGAGGGGGGCCTGGAAGGCAAAGACGAGGCCACCTTGCTAGGGACACTGGCGCGTGTGGCGGGATGCAGGGAGGCCGCACACGTGGCCCTGCCCACCCCCCACCGGGCACCGCGGCAACAGTGGGCTGAGGCTGGATTTACTGTTAGGTACCTGCTGGCGCTCATCACTCAGGTGGGGGGACACGGACTCCCAACAGGGGCTGGAGAGGCGCTAAGGGAGAGGACACGCAAACCAGAGCCGTAAAAACTGCACCAAGGGTCCCAGCTCGGACACCAGCCACTGAGGACTCGGAAGTGGGTGTTACTGAGGGACCAAGGGGCAGGGGGGGAGTGCCTGGGGTCCCCCACGCTTTTGCCTGCAGCCCCCACCTGAAGGTACACAAAGGTGCTGGGCAGGACTGCCACCATCCACACCCTCTGCCTGAGATGTGGGGAGCAGAGCGGGGGGAGGAGCAGGGAAGGAAGAGCCCCTGCCAGCACACACCCCGTCCCACAGGGATGTCCCCAGCAGGCCACACAGCGCTTCAACCCGGCCCTTGGCTGGCTCCCGCCCACCCAGTACTTAGGCCCAGCACCCAGGAAGCCCCACAAGACTCACCCTTCTCTGAATCATCCTTGCCATCTTCTCTCCCGTCCTCTTTTCCCTCCTCGTCCTCTCCTTCCTAACACACAATGTGATAGTCCCACTTTAAAAGGTGGACAGTTGACGATGAGGTCTCTAAAAGACAGCCCAGGCCCGCATGCCTCCCTCCTCCCAGGACCCAGCGTGCAGGGGCTCACGGTCCCGTTTCCCCCAAGGGACGCAGGCCCCTGGTGAGTGGTCTGCCCCCCTCCTGGTACTGCCCCCTCCCCCCACCCCGCCACCCAAGCCAAGGCACCCTGAGCCCCGGGCGAGGGCACTGCCCTCCTGGGCCCCACCGCAGGGAGCAGGGAGGGAGGCCAGGGGCCACTTACTCGAGAGCCTTTCTCCATGGGCTCGGTGCCTTCCGTGCCCTCGGCGGCCTCCCCCTCGGTGCCCTCGTCTGTAAAGGCAGAGGAGCCGGCTCAGGGCGGAGTCCCGGGGGTGGGGGGCGGGGCAGGCGGGGGGGGACGGGGCAGGCGGGGGGGGGACGGGGCAGGCGGGGGGGGGGGGGGACGGGGCAGGCGGGGCCCTCCGCTCTCACCGTTCTCCGAATCGCTGTTGTCGGAGCAGTCCGTCCTGGTGGCCTTGCTGTCCGGCTCCTCAGGACTGCCACCCTGCTTTCTCTTCTTCTTTTTGGTCTGGACCACAAGGAGGACGGGCGGTCAGGAGGGGTGGCCGTGCGCGCGGCCCGCAGGGCCACGGGGGGGGGGGGGGGGGCTGTGCCCCGCCCACCGGAGGCCCCGCCCACCGGAGGCCCCGCCCACCCGGAAGCCGGCCTTGGCCGCCGCCCCGCCCACCCGGAAGCAGGCCTCGGCCATCGCCTCACCCACCTAGAAGTCAGCCTTTGCCCAGTGCCCGGCCCTCCCGGAAGTCAGCCCTGGCGCGCCGCCTCACGCACCCGGAAGTCGGCCGTGGTCCAGGTCTTCCAGGTCCGCCTCATCTGCTTCATGCCATTGCCAAAGCCAAAGCCAAAGCGGGCGCCGCCCGGGAAGGCGCCCCCGCCGCGCATGCCCTGGAACATGCCGTACTCGGGGATGATGTTCTGGGAGAAGAGGGAGGGCAGCCGGGAGGCACCTGGCATGCACTGGCCCCGGGCCCCCATGGGGTCTTCCCACATGCGCCCATAGCCCGAGGCCATCGGCCGGCCGCTCCGGGCATCCCGGGCCCAGCCCTGAGCCCTCGGACCGAAGGAGTCGCCGCCACGCATGCGGAACTGGTCGCGGTAGGCGTCATACTGGCCCTCATAGGCCATTTCCATCTCAGGGTCGAGGTCGCCATAGTCATAGCCCGACCGGTAGAGGTCGCGCTCACCCAGGACGGCCCTCGTGTCACAGGCCTCATAGGAGTCATATCTGCAGAGGGAGGGGGGCCGTCAGCCAGAGGCCAGCCAGAGGCCAGCCAGAGGCCAGCCGACCGCTTCTGCCCTCTGCTCCCCTCCCAGACCTGGGGCAGTAAGCCCGGCTCCAGCACCACCCCCGCCCTGCAGTGCCAAGGTGCAGCATCCAGAATCAAGGAGGACCTCTCATAGGAGACCCACTGCCCCAAGCTTGAACACAGCCTTGCACCAGCCAGGGCCTGACCAAGGACCCAGCCTGGCAGGGAGACACTACTCCTGCCAGTTTCTGGGGGAAACAAGGCCATCCCACAGCCAGTCACAGTGCCCAGAGCTGCTCTTCAAGTAGAGACAAGTACCCAGCACAAGGAACACTTAGCCATGGTGGTAGATAAAACCCACAGGAGGCCTGGCACCGGTGGCTCAAGCCTGTAATCCACGGAGGCTGGGATCTGAGGATCACAGTTCAAAGCCAGCCTGGGCAGGAAAGTCCTTCAGACCCTTATCTCCAAATAACTATTAGAAAACCGGAAGTGGTCCTATGGCTCAAGTGGTAGAAAACGTGCCTTGAGCTAAAGAGCTGAGGGACAGCGCCCAGGCCAAGAGTTCAAGCCCTACAACTGACAAAAAAAAAAAAAAAAGGAACAATGCTATCCTCATCCCTCATGACTACAGGAACCCCCCAAAAAGCACTGTGAGAAAAGTTTATAAACCCTATATTCAGCTGCAGTGTAGGCCCACACCTAGGCTCTCAGCTAATCTCAAACAGGACAGCTGCCTGAGCAACAGAGCTAGGCCCTGTCTTAAAAAACTGGACCAGGATCTGGGGGTTCATGTCTACAATCTGAGGATTGAGGTTAGAAGCTAGTGCAGGCTAGTCCATGGGAGTCTCATCTCTAATTAACTACCAAAAAGCCAGAAAAGGAGCTGCGGTTCAAATGGTAGAGCACCAGCCTTGAGGTAAAAAAAAAAAAAAAAAAAAAAAAAGCAAAAAAGACAGTATCCAAGCCCCAAATTTAATACATACACATACAGACACACACAGATACACAGAACCATGATCCTCCCTATTCCTGCCTCCTAAGTAGCTGGGATTAGAGCTGTGAGCCACCCACTCCCATTAATAAGGCCCTTGAATGTGGCTAGCAGATGCCACATCGGTCCCACCCTTTGTGTGGAACAGCCCAACCTGCCAAGGTTGGTTCCACCCCTACACCAGTGCCAATCTGTCCTGCCCTCTCTGGGAAGCGAGGGGTATCTGGACACATTGCTTCTGGGGAGCCATGCTGTGTGTGCTGAGAAGCCAGCCACGGGGCATGGATAACAGGTCTGAGGACCTCAGTGGGAGCATGGGGTGCTGAGAGGCCCAGAAGCAGACACAGTGCTCAGGGCTGAGTGAGCACCACCAGGCCGGATCCACCCTGGCACCAGCCCCCACCCACCCACCCCACCCCACCCCCGCCGCCCCGAAGTGGCCTCCACTCACTCACCTTTCCCCACCAGAGCCGTACATGCTTCCTTGCATCACGTCAGTCTCCAAGTGCGGCACCACATCTAAGCGCTGGTTAATTCTGGATAAAACGGAATCGGCACTGGCGCCACCCGAGGCACCGGGGTTGGCATTTGTGTCAGAGCTGGGCATTTCCCAGGAGTGGGAAGTGGCCATACCATACCCATAGTTAGTGGCGTTATCCTGGCCATAGCCATAGCCATAGCCATAGTTCTCGTAGCCTGCATGAGGAAAGGCACACGGAGTTACACAGACAAAGAAATACGTGTCTTTTGTCACTAGACAAACTGGGGGACTCGAGCTACCCAAAGAGGAGTAAGCATCTCCCCAACAGGGACACCCAGAGCCCCCAGCCATGCCAGGCAGTGGCAGACAAGAGGAGAGCAGGCATGGGGATACTTGCCTCTGTTTGTCCCAGAGTTCCAAGTTCCATATCCTACAAAAAGTAGAAAGGCAACAGCTCGACCCACAATTTCCTCTCAGTACCACGGGAGATTCACTGAGCTTCCTCTCAGTACCTAATCCATGGCCTACGGCCTCCTGACCTTCCCATAACTAAGATGTCACTCACAGTCGGCAGCAGTGGCTCATGCCTATAATCCCAGCTACACAAGAAGCTGAGCTCTTAGGATCAGTGTTCAAAGGCAGCCACCAACAGGAAAGTCCATGAGAGTCTGATCTCCAATTAACCACAACAAAAGCCAAAAGTGGTTCTGTGACTCAAGTGCTAGAGCGCTAGTGTTGAGCAAAAACAGCTCAAGGACAGTACCTTGACCCATTAAAAAAAAGCAGAAATAGAGCTGTGGCTCAAGTGGTAGAGTGCCAATCTTCAGTGAAAAAGTCAAGCCAGAGCATAATGGTCTGGCACATGCTCACAAAAAAAGATGCCCCCACATGGAATGTCACCACCACACATTCACAGCAGGCCACCGATCCGGTGACCAGCTCTGAGCAGCTGGTATTTAAGGAGTTCCTACATTCCCCCTTTGAAGAGCTTCAGTTACAAGATGACCTGCCCACCCCTGGCTAAACAGTAGTGGAATGAAGAGGAAAATGGCTAACAGTATGTGTTTCAATGATGGAGGCACGCGTGCGTGCACGCACGCACGCACACGCACGCGCGCACACACACACACACACACACACACACACACACACACACAGCCTTTATAGAACAACCCTGGCAGAGTCTATGTCCACACTGAAATCATGGCATCAATTCTCTCTCCTGAACCAGGTGAAGCAGAGAAAGGACCATGGGGTCCTCCAAATGTCTGCCTCCACAGAGAAAGCCAACGAGGCTTTGAAGTGCCCGCTATGCTGTGCAGCGCGATGTCATAGAAGGATCTGGAGCAGAAAGTAAACACAGGCTGGCTTTGATCACCACACACTGGAAAAGCTCCTTGCTTCCGCAGAATAAGGCTGCTGAGAACCAACAAGGTGCTGCCCAAGTGGAAAGTGCACCGCAGACATGACACAGGTCCTCCCCAGAGGACCACGTGGGGATAAAGGACCCCTTTCTCCCAGGATTTCTGGTGAGACTCCTGGTTGCTTCCAATGCCACACCATCTCTGCTCTGCAGACACATGCACGATACGCTCGCCTCTGGGCATGGGACCAAAGTCAGTGAGAACCAGAGGAGAAAAGCAGTGCAACACGGGCTTGGAAGCACACACCTGCAATCCCAGCTACTCAGCAGGCTGAGAGCTGAAATCAGGGTTTGAACTCAGCCTGGGCTGAGAATCCCATGAGACTCTTTATCTCCAAAAAGCTGACAATAGAAGTGTGGTGTAGGTGGTAGAACACCAAGTCTCATTACTGACTCACACGCACACACACACAATCAGAACCCCCCCCCCCACAGGAACAACTATCCAGACCCCAGGCTCACAGCCTCACAGCCTTGTGCACACCAGGAATGGTGCACACTGGGATCCAGAAGAGAGACAGGACTGGACAGGACGGTGAAGGCAGACTCTTCAGGTGCTGCTTGTGGGGCTGGTTCCTCGTCACCCCAGCTTCCACAGCAGGCTGGGCAAGCACGGGAAGGAAGGGTGGGCATGGACCCTCAACAGCACTTGATGCGTCAAGATCAGGCAGGCGGCTCCTGTGCCAGGGGTGCCCCCAGCAGTCAGGACTCCCTGGCTGGCAAGCCCTGAGTCCCTGAGACACTCTCTAGCTGAGAGCACCACCCCCAGGGAGGAAGGCCTTTCTAGGCTGGCATTTTGGACTCCAAGAAACCTGCCTCTTCTGAAAGAACATCAAGTCACTTCTGTCTCCTAGAGGAAATGAGGTCATGGTTGGCAAGAGGAATTTTAAGAACAGAGTTGTTTAAAGGAAAGGAAAAAGCCAGGCGCTAGAGGTCACGCCTGTAATCCCAGCTACTCAGGAGGCTAAGAACTGAGGATCACAGTTCAACGATAAAAGAAGCCAGAAATAAAGCTGTGGCTCCAAGGGGGCAGAGTGCTAGCCTTGAGCAAAAAGCTCAGGGACAGCGCCATGGCGCCCAGGCTCTGTGCTCTAGCTCCAGAACGGCATCAAAAAAATAAATAAAAAGAGGGCTGGGAAGGTGGCTTCACGATAGAGTGCTTGCCTTGCATGCATGAGGACCTGGGTTCCATTCCTCAGCACCACATAAGCAGAAAAGGCCAGAAGTGGCGCTGTGGTTCAAGTAGTAGAATGCTCACCCTGTGCTGAAGAGCTGAGGGACAGTGCCCAGGCCCAGAGTTCAAGCCTCACAACCGACAATAAGTTAATTAATTAATTAATAGAAAGACAATGGCAGATCATCACAATAAGCAATCATTATAGACCAAAAATATAATTTAAGGGTAAAATTTAAGGATAATGGCCTACCTGCTGAGAAAGACAGCACATGGGCATTAAACAATTAATAGGCCTTGTGCAGCAGGAAGAAATGCTTAAACCAGCAAAATAAAGCAGGGCACACAATCCTATCCACCTATAAATTAGTCAACAGCATAAAACAGGTAGGCTAACAGATTAAATATTAAAATGATCAGATCTAGGCTGGCCCATTTTTTTTAATGTATATAAATACTGTTACCTTGTACTGTCAGCCAGAAGGGAAAATGAAACATTAAAACATCCCGATTTTCAAAAAGAAAATGGTCTACATTAATATATATATACATATGGGGCTGGAAAGGTGGCTCAGTAGTAGAGCGCTTGTCTTGCATGCCTGAGGCCCTGGGTTCGATTCCTCGGCACCACATAAGCAAAAAGAAAAAAGCTGGAAGTGGCGCTGTGGCTCAAGTGGTAGAACGCTAGCCTTGAGCTGAAGAGCTGAGGGACAGCACCCAGGCCCAGAGTTCAGGCCCCACGACCAGACCCAAAAAAAAAAATGTATATATACAGACAGACAGACAGACAGACACATGCACACACACACACACACACATACACACACACACACGTGTACATATGTATCACCAGGTGCCAGTGGCTCACACCTGTAATCCTAACTTCTCAGGAGGCTGAGTTCTGAAGATCATGGTTTGAACCCATCCTGAACAGGAAAACTGAAGATTCTTATCTCTAATCACCAAAAGGCCAGAAGTGGAGCTATGGCTCATGTGCTCAGGACAGCACCCAGCCCCTGAGTTCAAGCCCCAGGACTGGCACTCAAAGAAAAAAGGGCCGAAGGAGCTAGTCTTGAGGGATAGAAAGCATTATCGTGGCTGGTCCGGGGAAGCCCTAGCTATTCAAATGAGCCACCACACCATTTTATGAACATTCATGGTTAGTAAAAGCAAGACAAAATGATAGGAGTACTGCAGGAGATCTAGAAGGCAGATCTCCCTCCCCCGCCAGGGCCCCCACTTACCATAATCACAGGTGGGCTGAGCACTGGTGTCTGAGTATGTTGACTGCAAAGTAGTTTCAGATCCCTGGACAAAGCCTAAACATAGGCACAAGTGGTTAATCTCCCCAAGCAAGCCACCGGAAAATGACTAAGACTCCCTTTGTATGTAACTGGCCAGCAGGCGCTCCCTCAGCTGGCAAACTACCCAGGGTCTTCTAGATCAATACAACATTTGAATTAGATCTCTACTACATACTTACCAATGGGCAGATGGGCAACATTTACCTTGTTACACCAGAAGAGCTCAATTTGTGTAGGTGTGTGTGTGCGCGTGTGTGTGTGCGCATGTGTGTGCGTGTGCCTGTGTGCGTGCATGCGTGTGCATGCGTGCGTGTGTGTGTGTGTGTGTGTGTGTTGGTTTTGTGGATCATACTCCAGGGTTTGAACTCAGGCCCTGGGCACTGTCCCTGAGCTTTTCTGCTCAAGACCGGCACTCTACCACTTGAACCACAGCTTTACCTTCAGCTTTATGCTGGTTAACTGGGGATAAAGAGTTTCACAGACTTTTCTGCCTGAGTTGGCTTGGAACTGTTATCCTCAGATCTCAGCCTCCTGAGTAGCTGAGTTTACCGGCTGAGCCACAGGCACTCAGTTTGATTCCACTTTAATTCCACCTCCACAACACATTTACATTGACAAGGAAGGCTATGATTTAAGTTGTTACACTGGAGTGGCTAAATGATTTTGGAGGGGGATGGAGTAAGTGAATATACAAATCACTGTCAGACCCAGAAAATGGTGGCTCACGCCTGTCATCCTAGATACTCAGGAGGCTGAGATCTGAGGATTGATGTTCAAAGCCAGGCCCAGCAGGGAAGTCTGTGAGATTCTTATTTCCAATAAACCACCAGAAAACTGTAAGTGGAGCTGTGGCGCATAGTGATAGAGCGCTCACCTTGAGCTCAGCCCCAGGACCAGCATCCAGACCCAGTACAAATAAGCCCCACAATAGCTGAAAAACAGCCAGAGAAGTTACTTTCAATTGAAACAAAGATAAAGGTGCATTTTGAAACAATGTTAACACAGATAATACTCTACATCCCCTAGTATCAACCCAAACAGAAACTCTATCACATAGTTTCCCATTAAAAGGAGGGTTGTTCTGTTGTGTTTTGTTGTGTTTTGTTTTGTTTTGGGGGGTTGCTCTTGTTTTTTGTTCTAGGGATTGAACCCAGGACCTTGCACAAGCAAGGCAAGCATGCCACCACTAAGCTACATTCAGTTATTTCTTAAACGTAATTTTTGGGCTGGGATGTTTATATGGAGATAAGAAGTAGTATACCATATGGCTTCAATCTGAAATGTAAAGTGCTCCTTCAAGCTATGAAAGCTACGTGTGCAAGGTATACGTAAAACATTTGGATTTCACCAGGCACCGGTGGCTCATGCCTGTCATCCTAGCTGCTCAGCAGGCTGAGAACTGAGGATCTCTGTTCAAAGCTAGCCCACAGCCGGGCACTGGTGGCTCACGCCTGTAATCCTAGCTACTCAGGAGGCTGAGATCTGAGGATCACAGTTCAAAGCCAGCCCGGGCAGGAAAGACTGTGAGACTCCTATCTCCAATAACCACCAGAAAACCGGAAGTGGCGCTGTAGCTCAAGTGGTAGAGCGCTCGCCTTGAGCTGAAGAGCTGAGGGACAGCGCCCAGGCCCAGAGTTCAAGCCCCACGACCGACAAAAAAAAAAAAAAGCTAGCCCAGGCAGAAAAGTCCCAGTGAGACTCATGTCTCCAATTAACCACTCAAAACCCTAAGTGGTGCTGTGGCTCAAGTGGTAGAGTCTAGCCTTGAGCAAAAAGAGGCTCAGGGACAGCGCCCAGGTCCTGAGTGCAAGCCCCGCAACCAACAAAAAAGAAACGAATTTGGATTTCATGCGTAAAGATGGGTCTCACTCCCAGGGCCATCTCATTAGTTATACATAAATACTGAAGAAAAAAACTAACTTGGAAATCTGAGTCCTAAGCAATGGGATGAGGGATCACAACCTGCAGATATCTAAGATGCTGTCTCTCTTCTGTCAACCTGCTTTTCCACTTAGATAAACCTCTTTCAAGTATGGAAAATTTGGACCTCTAAGAGTGCTTATAGGCTGTGTACCAACCAGTGGCTCACATCTGTAATCGTAGCTACTAAGGAGGCTGAGATAGGAGGATCCCATTTGGAAAGCCAGCCCTGGCAGGAAAGTCTGTGAGACTCTTATCTCCAATTAATCACCAAGAAAAGCCAGAAGTGGAGCTGTGGCTCAAGTGGTAGAGTACTAACCTAGAACACAAAAACTCAAGGACAACACATAGGCCCTGAGTACAAGACTCAGGACCAGCTCAAAAACTAAAATGAAATAAAAAAAGAAAGTCTGCTTAAAATAGACTAACACCAACGTCTAAGATCTAATGTAGGGGTGTGGAGAGAGGGGTGTGGGGTATGGCTTAGAGCTTGAACTCAATTACTTGCTGTCTTTGAGCTTATTGTGCTCGAGGATGGTGCTCTACCACTTGACTGCAGCTCCATTTCTGGCTTTTGGCTGGTTAATTGGAGATGAGTCTTGTGGACTTTTCTGCCCAGGCTGGCTTCAAACCATGATCCTCACATCCCAGTCTCCTGAGTAGCTAGGATGACAGGTGTGAACCATCCACACCCAGTAGAAGCCCAAGATTTTATTGTTGGTGGTGGTGGTGGTCATGGGGTTTGAACTCTGGCCTGGGCGCTGTCCCTTAGCTCTTCAGCTCAAGGCTAGCGCTCTACCTCTTGAGCCACAGCACCACTTCTGGCTTTTTCTGTTTATGTGATGCTGAGGAATTGAACCCAGGGCCTCATGCATGCAAGGCAAGCACTCCACCACTAAGCCACCTTCCCGGCCCAACCCTGAGATTTTAAAATACTTTTTAAAATGATTTTGCCTTTGGCACTGAATTCCGACAGAGAGGCAAAATCTGCCACTTTCCACTAGTAGTACCTTGACCTGAAAATTAAGCTTACCCTGAAAATTAAAGCCCAGACCCTCCAATAGGTTCTTTACAACAAAAACAATTAGCACCCGTTCGGGTGGGCATTCTCATATTTGCTGGCCAGCGAACTTCATCTCATAAGATACAGCAAAAGCCAGCACCATAGGCCTGCCTGCAATCCTCGCCATTCAGGAGGCGGTACAGCAGCTTCACAGGGAGCCTCCCATACCTGGGGGGAGGGGGAAGAGGAGAGAACACCAGCAAATCTACTGAAGCTCAGAATCCAATGGCTCTCTCTATTCCGTCCCTCCTGTATTAATATCCAGTTCCACAACAACTCCTGGGCCAGGTCTTTCTTCTCCCCTTTGCGGCTATTTTGAATAAATTCTTATCTGATTCATAAAGTGTCTTATGCTTGGTTCTATTTTCCAGCCTGATCCGCTCTAGGTGAAAAAAACAAACCCTGGTTGGTTCAATAAAGGGTCAAGACCATGGACCCGATTCTGCAGTACAGCCCCTCCCCTCGAGAGAGCCTCCGTCCATTTGGGTTTTTTGTGGGGGTTTTTGTGCCAGTACTGGGACTTGAACTCAGGATCGAGGCACTTGTTGCTTAGCTCTTTCTCCCAAGACTGGTGTTCCACTTCTGGCTTTTTGGTGATTAACTGGCAATATGAGTCTCATGGACTTTCCTGCCTGGGCTGGCTTTGAACTGCGATCCTCAGATCTCAGCCTCCTGAGTAGCTGGGATGACAGGCGTGAACTGCCAGTCCCAGGCTTTTATCATTGTTTTTGCTCAAAAATGCAAAAACAGCAAAACACGCCTGTCATCCCAGCTCCTCAGGAGGCTGAGATCTGAGGATCGGGGTTCAAAGCCAGCCCGGGCAGGAAAGTCCGGGAGACTCTTATCTCCAATAAACGACCAGAAAACCTGGAAGTGGTGCTGTGGCTCAAGTGGTAGAGTGCTCACCTTGAGCTGAAGAGCTTAAGGAAAGCACCCAGGCCCAGAGTTCAAGCCTCATGACCGACCCACACACACCAAAAAAAAAAAAAAAAAAAGCAAAACCATCTCTAGTTTTCTTCTTTCTTTCCTTTTTCTTTGAAGGAACAATAGGATCATTGGAAGTGGATCAGGTGGCCTCCAACCCTGACCATCTGAGCCAGGACAAAGGTGCTGGTCAGCCTGAGATGGCTGGGATGACACTTCTCCTCTGAGTACTACAGCAACCAGGTAGCCACTGAGCTGGGGGGGGGGGGAGGGTGGCATGCGATGTTTGGCATTAGTCTGGGGGAAACCAGCCATGTTGCCACCCCACAGGGAGACTCCTGTGGTAAAGAACCAGAGCCAGCATCAAATCTGCCAGGCACAGATGTTTGAGTCACCCCAGGGTGGGGCTGCTAGCACCGGGCCAGCTTTCTACTGACATCCTAAATGCAACCCGAGCCAGAGACGCGCGGCGACAGCACTGTGCATTCCCTACACGGACACGGACACTGGGCGAGAGCAAAACGGCTTCCATAAATAGACTGGCAACATTTCAGAACCTTTGTTTGAAGGCCAGATTCTAGATTTTTATCTGCTGTTTTCCTTTTACCCCTTGAGGCTAGAGATAGTCTCTTTTCCCAAGTATAAATAAAGCAACTGGGTTCAAAAGCTAAACCAATTAACAATGAGATATATTATCTTTATCATCATTTATGTGAAAGAATAATAGCAATGTTCACCTCAAAACTTATCCTTAAAGCAATGTTACCTGAAAGATTATTTTAAATGCCGTAGAACTTAGCAGTCTTGTGTGTCTTTTCTCGCCCTCCCCCCCTTGCAGTGCTGTGATTTGAACCCAGGTTCTCACAAGAAACAAGCAAATACTCCCTACAATAAACCCTCAGCTCAGGTCTGCTTCATTTTTTGTTTTAGATTTAACAGAGGGGTGATCATTCCATAAGTCAGGTAGTGAATACATTTCTCTTGGGGCAATGTCACCCCTCCCCTTGCTTGCTCCCAGTTTTTCCCTCCCATCCCCACCCACAAATTGTATACTTCATTTTCAACATGGTGTCTACTGTGTACCATGAGTGCATTTGTTTGTTCTTTTGTGTATGTGGGGGGGGGGGGGGTCGCAGGTCTTTTACTCTGGGCCTGGGCGCTGTCCCTCAGCTCTTCAGCTCAAGGCGAGCTCTCTATCACTTGAGCCACAGCGCCACTTCCCATTTTCTGGGGATTCAAAGGAGATCAGAGTCTCACAGACTTTCCTGCCTGGGCTGGCTTTGAACTGTGATCCTCAAAGCTCAGCTTCCTGAGTAGCTCAGATTACAAGTGTGAGCCACAGGCCCCTGGCTGTTTTTGATTTTTAAGACAGGTTCTTGCTATTTAATCCAAGCTGGCCTCAAATAGGATTTCCCCTGGCCTCTTTCACCTAAGTGATGGGATTATAAGAGTACACTCCATTCCTGGCTTCGTGGTTGGAAAGAACCATATTATAAAGCTATTGTGGTTTTCAGTTTATTAACATCAAGGAAAAACTAATCATTACACCTCATTAGCTTGACCCAGCAAATCCAGAATTACAGCTCACAAGATCTGGAGCTGAAATACAAGCTTGGCCATTAGCAATACCTCTAATTCAGTTTCCTCATCTATAAAAATAAATATTCCATTATTAAGATACCCCACAGAGGGCTGGGAAGGTGGCTCAGTGGTAGAGTGCTTGCCTTGCATGCATGAGGCCCTGGGTTCGATTCCTCAGCACCACATAAGCAGAAAAAAAAAGCTGGAAGTGGCGCTAGGGAAGGTGGCTCAGTGGGAGAGCACTTGCCTCACATGCATGAGGCCCTGGGTTCAATTCCTCAGCACCACATAAACGGAAGTGGTGCTGTGACTCAAGTGGTAGAGCGCTAACCTTGAGCTGAAGAGCTCAGGGACAGCGTCCAGGGCCAGAGTTCAGGCCCCATGACCAACAACAACAACAACAAAATATCCCAGAGTGGGGCACTCGTGGCTCATGCCTGTAATCTTAGCTAATCAAGAGGCTTAGATCTGAGGATCATGTTCAAAGCCAGCCCAGGCAAGAATGTCCACGACTCCTAGCTCCAATTAACTTCCAAAAAGCCAGAAGTAGAACTGAGCTCAAATAGTAGAGCACCAGCTTTGAGCAAAGGAAGCTCAATGACAGTGCCCAAGCCCCAAGTTCAAGCCCCAGGACCAGCACAGAAAAAAAAGAAGCCAGGCACCAGTGGCTCACGCCTGTCATCCCAGCTACTCAGGAGGCTGAGATCTGAGGCTGTGGTTCAAAACAGTGGGCAGGAAAGTTCATGAGACTCTTACCTCCCATGAACATGGCACTGTGGCTCAAGTGGTAGAGTGCTTGAGCTGAAGAGCTGAAGGACAGCACCCAGGCCCTGAGTTGAAGCCCCACAACCGACCCAAAAAAAAAAAAAAAAAAGATATCCACAGCATCCAGCCATTCTCCTTGGGTTCACTCAGCAGTATTGTCTCTAAATACTATGAAATTGCTGGGCTCTAGATGCCTAAGCCTATCATCCTAGCTACTCAGGAAGCGCATAATTGAGGATAGCAGTCAGAAGCCAACCAGCCTGGGCAGAAAACTGAGATTCTTAACTCTACAAATAACCACCAAAAAGCCAGAAGTGAAGCTGTGGCTCAAGTGATAAGAGTGCTAGCCTTGAGTGAAAAGGTAGGAACAGCATCTAGGCCCAGACATCAAGACCCAGTACCAAAATAAGTTCACAAATACTTCAGTTCCTGGTGAAGACTTGGAATTACATCTTAATTTCAGAAGACATTAACAGTGGTCCTACCAATTTTCATCTAGAACCCAGGCACGCTACAGCAGGACTCAACACAGATGTCCAAGCTCAGCACTGAAGCTTGGGGCCAGTGAGTTCTTTAGTGGGGCTTGGTGGGCCCAGAAGGATGCTAAGCAGCATCCCAGGCCTGTATCCACTAGACCCCTACCCCCACTCCCAGAAGAGACACTAAAGCGCGACTCCTGCCACTATTATATATTCTGAGGAGGGAGCTGAGAAGCAGGCCAAATTGCCCTGGATTGAGAACCACCAGGATAAGGAAAAGCTGCTAGAAAAACTGGAGTTCTTGACCAGGGGGGCTGGAGCAGGGAAGATTGGCACATAAAGGGACCAATGGAGGAGCCCAGAGCTTGAGCTCTGAAGTCTTATTTTGGGGGGGAGGGGGGGAGGCAATACTGGGACTTGAACCTTGAACTCAAGGCTTGGGTACTGTCCCTGAATTTTTTTTTTTTTAACTCAAGGCTGGTGCTCTTCCAATTTAGCAATACCTCATCTTCCAGCTTTTTTTTTTTTTTTTCTGGGTGGTTAACTAGAAATAAGTGTCCCACAGACTTCCCTTCCCTGGGCTGGCTTCAAACTACAATCCTCAAATCTCAGCCTCCCTGAGTAGCTAGGATTACAGGCGTGAGCCACCAGTGTGGGGCTCCATTGTCAGTCTTGAACATTCTGAAATAGAATGCAGGTTACCCGGCAACAGCATCTATGCAAGCTTGAATACATACCTCCAGCCAAGGGGGGAGGCCCAGTGGGCTGAGCTGGTGGAGGAGCTTCATTGGTTACAGCCAAAGCAAATCCAATCGGCCTTGGCAATTCACCCAGGGATGATTCACAATCACACTAGCGTACCTTCCCCCTCCCCTCTCTCCTCACCCACCTTCCTCCCTCTCTCTCAGCCCAGATCCCTCAACAGTCAATTCGTGCCTCTGGGTTTTTGGTTTTGGTTTTTTTTCTCCTCCAAAAGCTGCTGCAGAGCGGGCTATCTTTATTCTCTCCGGATCCTATTTGGATCTCTTGCTTTAAACCTCACCACTTCCCAGAGGCCTCCACGACTTCTCTCTTATGGATCAACCCCCACAGAACACTGATCCCCCCCCCCCCCCGCCCCAGGCCCTCAGAATACAGCCCGCACTGGTCTGCTCGCCCCGGTCTGCCCAGCCCCTGACACGGATGAGTGTGGAAATCCAAGTCCTTCCTCGCCCAGCCTCGCTCGAGCTGGGTCCTCAGGAGGCCGCAGGATCCCACCCGGAGGTCAGAGCCTTCCCCTCATCGCCGCTCCCTGCTCTGAGGTCAGGGGACGCAGTGCGAGGCGGACACCCCACGAGCCACGTCTGTTGACGTGAGGCGGGGACCCCCCCCCACTTCCCCAGGTGCCCAAACCCGGGGCCCCGCGGGCGACGGGAGCCCGGGCCCTCCCGCCAGCCCCCAGGCGCCAGCGCGGCGGGCCGAGGGCGCCGCGGCCTACGGGGCGCGACCCCCGGGCCACCAGCCCGCGGCGCCATTTTGTCACCGCAGCCGACAGTGACCCGGACGCCCAGGGACGGGTGGACAAGCCCCGGCCAGGCCCCGCCCGCACCCGCCCTGCCCTCCCCAGCCAGCCACACTCAGAGCGCGACCCCTGCCCGGCCCGGCCCACCTGTGTAGCTCATGGCGGCGGCGGCAGCGGCGGGGACGGCGGGACACTACACCGAGAACGACAGCGGAGGCTCCGGCATCTGACGCCTCGACAGCCGCAACAATCCCTGGGCTCCCCCGCCCCTACACACATTCCAGCCCCGCCTCCCGACCGCATTGGCCCGTGAGAGTCACGGACTTCACAACTATTGGGTTACGTCGTTGTCTATCGAGCCCGCCTCGTCATGCAAGTGGCTATGTGTGCTGCCAATCTCGTGAGGTTCCCGCCCTGTCCTCCCCGCCTTCCGTTATGCTACACCCGCGCTGATTGGGCGAGAAAAGTCAGCGGAGAGATAAAGGGGGTGGGGCTAGGCGCTACGGGGAGGCCCGAGGCCCAATCCCCAAACCCGGTGAGCCTGCAGGACTAACAGTGCCTTGGGGACCCGCCAGAGGGAGCCGAAACAGGTCACCCCGAGTTCTGCGACCCGGCCAACCCGGTCCAGGTTTCTGCACTTTGCCTCCAGCTGCAAAACGAGCAAATGCAGGAACGAGGAAGTCGAGACTGCTGGGCTCACTTGCAAACACTGCATGAACTAATGTACGCAGCCAGTCAGTTGGGGAGGGGGGAACCAGGGTTTGAACTCAGGGCCTCAGGCCTTCGCTTGGTGGCTTGCTTTGAGCCACCTCAAGCCCTGCTTTTTGCTGGTGGTTTTAGAAACGGAGCCTACTGGATTTCCCAGGCCCCAGCTGCTTTCTCAGACTGAGTAGCTGATTACAGGATGTCAGCTACGGCACCTGGCATGTTTTCTTAATAAGAAATGATCAGTCAGTTGGATGTGAGCTCAGTGGGTAAAGTGTTTGTCTATCACACGTGATGTTCTAGTAAGATCCCCAGAATTGCCACACAAAAAGTAATTTGTATATGTATATGGTAAGTTTGAGTTGTAAATCTATGTATAAGGTAAGTTTGTGTTGTATATTACCTAAAATGCTCTTGCAAACTTACAAGGGACTATTAAAAAAAAAATCTGAGCATGGTGGTACACTCTTCAGCTTTTCCAGAGGCTGTCAGGATAGCAAGTTTGAGCACCTGGGAAATTTATTTTAAATACAGGTTTCAGGGCTTGAAGGAGGGGTGCTCTCTGGGCTTTCTCACTTATGGCTGGTACTCTACCACTGGAGCCACAAATCCAGCCCAGCATTCTGCTGCTTGAGAGTTGTGGTGTCTCAAGGACTTTTCTGTACAGGCTGCTTTGAATCATGCTCTTCCAGGCATCAGCCTCCAGCATAGCCAAAATTAGAGGCATGAGCCACTAGCACAAAGTATTTAATGAGCCTCCCCATCACAGAGTAAGATTAGAAAGGTCTGGGCTTTCTAGCTCAGTATGGAACACTTGCCCTAGTATGTGGGAGGCCCCTACCCAGCATAGGGAAAAGATTAAACACTCAAGAGAACAAACTATTCATGTCTTGTTGACGGTCCTTGAAGTGTTCAAAGTGGAATTTGTTGGTTTTTTTTTTTTTGTCCATCATGGGTCTTGAACTCTGGGCCTAGGTGCTGTCCCTCAGCTCTTCAGCTCAAAGCAAGCACTCTACCACTTGAGTCACTGCGCCACCTCCAGTTTTCTGAGTGGTTTATTGGAGATAAGAATCTTTCGGACTTTCCCTCCCTGGGCTGCCTTTGAACCATGATCCTCAGATCTCAGCCTCCTGAGTAGCTAGGATGACAGGTAGGAGCCACTGATGCCCAACTTTGGAACTTTCTTCTAAAACCATCTTGGGTCATGATGGACAGGAGATCCTGTGATGGTATGGGGGCAGAGGAACAATATGATTGAGCACTTGCTTAGCATGCATGAGTGTTCCTCCTCCACGCCATGAAGAGGAGGCTCTAGGGGTAGTCGATAAGTATCCTCCCTGCGTGTGTACAATAATTTTTTTTATTCTTTTGTCAGTCATAGGGCTTGAACTCTGGGCCTAGGCGCTGTCCCTCAGCTCTTCAGCTCAAGGCCAACACCCTACCACTTGAGCCACAGCACCACTTCCGGCTTTTTGTTTGTGTGGTGCTGAGGAATCGAACCCAAGAGCCTCATTCATGCATGCGAGGCAAGCGCTCTACCGCTGAGCCACCTTCCCAGCCCCTGTAATTTCCTGTGTGTGCCAGCTGAGGGCCTAGGAGCTGTCCCTTAGCATTTTTTGCTAAACTGGCCCTCTACCACTTGAGTCATACCTTCACCCCTGGCTCCCTCAACCGCCATGTGTTGGTAGTTAATTGGAGGTAAGAATCTGGGCTGGCCTCAAACCTCCCATCTTCAAATCTCAGCCTCATGAGTAGCTTAGCTAGCTTTATCTCCAATTAAGCACCAAGAGGCTAGAAGTGGAGCTGTGGCTCAAGCGGTAGAGCATTAACCATGAGCAAAAAAGCCAGGTGAGAGAATGAAGCCCTGAGTTCCAGGCCCACAACAGGCAGACACACACACACACACACACACACACACACACACACACACACACACACACACACACACACACACACACACACACACACACACACACACACACACCATATACACAAGAAGCTGGGCACAGGTAGCTCATGCCTGTAATCCTAGCTACTCAGGAGGCTGAGATCTGAGGATCACAGTGGGGGGGGTCATGTTACAGGTTGAGCCCCAGCTCTCTGAACCCCCTCTCCACATCCATGCTCCCAACAGCAGTGTCATCCCCCACCTCCGGGAGTCCCCAGTATCCTCCCTGGACAGCTCCCACCATTACAAAGCCCTCCTGGCCGCACTTGCTTGGCTTGGCTGTCTTCCCCAGGCCAGCAGCGGAGCTCTGGCTGGAGGCCCTGGCTCACCAGCCTCGGCTCGAGGACCCACAGCCGGGAACCCGGGCTCACCCCCAGCCATGCTGGCTGATGTGGCGGCTGGCGGGGGAACCCGAGCCTCTGGGCCGTGGCAGAGGCCCAGACCCCAGCCCCGGCGGCCAGCCAACACCGGCCTGTCCATGTGACAGAAAAACACACACTGGCTGTCTGCCCCAGGGTGTTTCCAGAAGAGAAATTTAATCTAATTTACATACTTCTAGGTACATCAATAACCAAAAGGTGGCCACTGAGAAAAGTTAAAAGGTCAATCAGTTCCCGGTATCTAGCTGGCCCAGGACTGAAAAATAAAAAGATCCACGTTCCTTATTCTCTACACAAAACGCGTCTTTAAAAAAGTGAGAGGTCTAGAGAGCTATACATAGAAAGCAACAGTGAAGGGGTGGGGGGAGGCAGGGGGAGGAGGAGGGACTGTCCCGCCCCTCACCCCGCCCTCCCGGCCCGGAGCCCCTGAGGCTCGGGGGGCCTGGACGTGGCAGGAGGCAGCTGTCAGCTCAGAGCTCTTCCCAGCAGGAAGGACCCTTTGGGGGGCGGCCAACGAGGATTTCCGTGGCATCGTGGGCTCAGTGGGGGCCCGCAGGGGAGAGCTTCCCCTGAGCAAGCACCGTGGCGGGGTGTGGAGGCTCGACTCAGGACCTGGGGGGCTGGGGCAGATCCCGGGTCTCCCGAGGTGCCTGTGCGCATGATTGCATGGGGGGGGGGGGGGAGGGGAGTGTCACAGAATCATCATGATTGCCCGAGGGAAACACAACAGGGGTCTTTGGGGTCTTTGCAAATGGCCACGGGTGCAGCTCTAGCCCCAGCTGGCTGCTAGACATGGGAGCCCTGGCCTTTCCTGGGAACCGAGACGCTGCCCCCCAGGACCTGGCTACCCTCCCGGGCCCAGCCAGGTGGCCGTAGACTGAAGGAAGACACCCTGCGGCCCGAGTCCAGGGGTGTGGGGAGGGTGGCCAGCTGGCTCCCGGCACCCCAGCTGTAGTGTGCCCAGCCCCGGAGGGGCACCGGTTTGAGGTTTTGGCTTGCTCCTTTGGAAACGGAAAAGAAAGGGGGAAGAGAAGGAAGGAGACACGGAGGAGGACAGGCAGAAGTAGACAGAGGGAATCTGGAATGCTGCTGTGTTAGGGTGCCTCTGCTGCTGCTGTCTGTGCCTGCGGGGCCTGGGGCTCCTCAGGCGGGGGGTCCACTTTGGAGAAATTCATCTCCAGGATGTGCCGCTGTAAGTGCCGTACCCACTCTTCCTGGATGGAGAGGGGTCCCTGGAACTCCACCTCACAGAACCTGCACACAGAGACCAGGAGTGGCCAATGCTGCGTGCAGAGGCCGAAACCTAGCTTTGTCCACACTCCTGGGCATGCAGACAGAGCAAGCTCAGGATCTGAGGGAGGAGGAGCCTCCCGGGGGACAGCCATCTCTGTCCACCACTGGGTGGAGCCATCTAAAGTGCACAGGATGGCAGTGGGACAATCAGCCACCCAACTCACCAGCCCCGCCTTGCCTCAGCCCCACCCCAAGCAGCACCAAGCAAGGCCTCATCTAGAGACCAGGGTTTGAATCCTAATTCAGACTTGGATGGAATCGTTTGAAATGAGTCATCTCTTGTCTTGTATACACGTGGACTAACAAACTAATGAATGAACTAAGCTCTGTTTTTTGCACTCAGGAAAATACCTGTTGAGTGCTGACTGTGGACATGCTGGGTGTGCTGCTCAGTGTTACTAACTGTAAAGCTCAGACCTTGTTACTAACCTAGCAGGGAAACTGGTCTTACAGGTGGGGGACGGAGACTTGGGGGGCGACGTTCCAGTATGAGATCATGACACTGGTGACCGTTCCAATGCTAAGTGTCAGAGCGGGAATCTGAACTTGGGGCTGGCTGGCTGGTGTTGAGCTGCTCCTGTCCATGGTCCCTCCTGTCCTGTCGTGACTCTTGGTGTCCAGCACCCAGCTACATGTCCCCTTCCCCCCGCAGCCCCTGCCGTCCCCGGGGGGCAGCATACCTGCACTTGAGGGTGTAGATGTTGCCCACAAACTTGACGAGTGATGTCTGGGGGGGCCGAGGCACCAGGGAGGGGACAGGCCGGACGCGGGGTGGGGGCTGCCGCACCTCTTCCAGCTTTTGCTGCAGGTCTCCGGCGTCCTCACCCCCTCGGGCCGCAGAGGCATCTGGGGGGCGGGCTTGTCGACGCTCAAATTCTATGGTGGGGGGAGGCACAGGAGATGAGCAGGAGGGCCTGGGTGCAGGGCCACCCACCCAGCAGGGTAAGCGGTGGTGGGCGTGGTGGGGACAGCTGGTGACCGGCCCCGCCCCAGACAGATGGGGGTGGGGGGCACCTGGGAGGCGGGAGGCGCAGCGGGTGGCGGCCCCCCTCCCCTCTCCCCCTTCCCCGGCACTCACTGTTGATGTTCTGCCGCTGGTGGTCCTCCGACTTCACCGTGCCCGGCGGGCTGGCCGCCAGGGGCCGCTCCCCGCTGTCGGCGGCCCGGCCGGCGTCCAGGCCCGGCTCAGCGCCGGCGCTGCGGCCCACGAAGGCCAGGCCCCCCGGGGCCAGCCCCAGGGGCGGCCGCTTCTCGCCGTCCCGGCCGTGGCCGGCGCTGCGGAACTTCTTGGTGAAGGGGCGGCCGCCCTGGATGTAGCTGCGGTAGGCGCCCACCTTCTGGGGCCGGTGCTTGATCCACTCGCTCAGCGTCTCGATGGGCGAGCCGTTGACGCACCACTCGGTCACGCCGAACTGCCGCAGGTGCGCCCGCGCATGGCTGGCCAGCGCTTTGCGGTTCTCGAAGTAGAGGCCACACAGCTCGCAGCAGGCCTCGGTGGCTGCGGGCGGAGGGGGCGCTGCTGAGCCACGGCCCCCAGGGGAGCAGCACGGCCCCCTCCCCCCGGGGACCCCGCCTGGGGACCCCGCACGCCCCGACGGCCCACCGCTTACACGAGTGGGAAGCCTTCTCGTGGAGGGCCTTGGCCTTGAAGGGCAGCTCGGTCTGGATGTAGGTCTTGGCCTTGACCTCGGCCGGGAGGAGGCGGTCCTCCTGCAGGGGGCGCTTGGCGGCCACGGCGCCCAGGAAGCCGGCGGCCGAGGGCTTGGCGCCGGTGATGGGCGTCAGGCTGAGCTCCCGAGGGATCTGCGCGGGGCCCGCGCCCGGTTTGCCGGGCCGGCCAGCCAAGGGCGACAGGGGCAGTGGGGAGTGCAGGGGCCCCGGCGCCGCCAGGGGCCCGTCCTCGGCCAGGGCGGGGGCCAGGTCTCCCGCGGGGGGCTCCTTCTTGATGAGGCACAGCTTGGACTTCTTCTTGAGGATCTCCCGCAGCGTGTCGATGGGCGAGCCGTTGACCGACCACTCGGTGACGCCCATCTGCCGCAGGTGCGAGCGCGCGTGGCTGGACAGGCCCTTGCGGTTCTCGAAGAACTCGCCGCAGAATTCGCAGCGGATGTCCCTCACGGGCTCGGCGCGCGACGCTGCGGGAGGAAGGAGGGAGGGGCGGCTGCAGCTCAAGCCCGCGGCGGGCCGGCCGCGCCGGGACCCGCGCTCCGCCCTAAGCCGGGCAGCCCGCCTGCGCCCCTGCCTCCACTGCGCAGGGGACTTCCCCTCTCTGAGCCTCCGCTTCGGCCCCCGCCCCGGGACTACTGGAAGAACGTTAAACATGACAAGAGTGGCAGGAACCCGAGCAGGATGAACACAGCCAGTGTGACCGGGGAAGCAAGAGGCAGTGACATGATGACAAGCACAGCATGGGGAGAGCCCGGTAACCAAGGCCCGTGCCCAGAACTTCAACTCGCAATCCTGGGGAGAGCACAGCCGCGGGGCTCCGCCCACAGCCAGGGGCTCCGCCCACAGCTAGCACGAGGCTCCGCCCACAGCCAGGGGCTCCGCCCACAGCCAGGGGCCCCACCCACAACTGGTGCGGGGCTCCGCCCACAGCCAGAGGGCTCGGTTCCTCCTCCCCGTCCAGGTGAGGATCCTGCCCCGACACTCCTGCCCTGTAGCCACGGCTTCGAACATGGAGCAGGCAAGGACCCAGGCTCAGACCTGACCTCCCCCACACTCCCGTCCAGTCATTCATCACTAAGTCATTCATCACTAATCGCTGCTTTCTCCACAGGGATCCGGTTGGCAGCCTACACTACTAGCCAACTGAAGACGGCACGAGAGGAAGTCTCTCTGCCATCGCTGGGTGACACAATCTGGCCTGCCCCGGGTGAAGAGCGGGCGAGGCGGAAGCTGGGCAGCGGGGTCTGTGGGGTGCAGAGCTGTGTGCCCACGTGTACCCACGCCCCTCCCTTCTGCCTGGGCCTAGTGCAGTGGGTAGCCCCAAGGAGAGCAGAGGGGGCCTCTCAAGCCATTCCCCTGCCCTGCCTGCCACAGGGCCACACTTACACAGGTTCAAGGGTGCCATGTCTTCCCGTGGCACCCCCCAGGGGCCCTCGGAGGGGTGTGGCTCCCCATGAAGGGTCCCTGGCATCATCTCCCGCTTGATCTCCACCCGCATCTGTTCCGGCTTCAGCTTCTTGTGCAGGGAGGGTGCTGCCAGGCCTGGAAACATCTTCCGGGCCGTGGGAGGGGAGGCAGTTGGTGAGTGGCCCAAGGGGCTTCCCGGCGGCGGCGGCAGCTTCTTGGCCAGGGGCGAGATGTGAAGGTCCGAGGGGCTGCGGGCGTCCAGCGAGCTGCCAGGGCCCCCGCTGCCCACCATCTTGGCCAGGGCTTTGGGGCTCGGCCCTGGCGGGTGGGGATGGCCACCCGGCCGGCACTGGGTCCGTCTCTTCAGGATCTCCCGCAGCGTGTCAATGGGTGAGCCATTGACGTACCACTCGGTGATGCCCATCTGCCGCAGGTGCGAGCGCGCGTGGCTGGACAGGCCCTTGCGGTTCTCGAAGAACTCGCCGCAGAACTCGCAGCGGATGTCCCGTGCAGGCTCCGGCCCGGACGCTGCGGCAGAGGAGAGGGGCAGTTAGGACCAAGGGCACCGGCAGCCTGGCCACCTGCAGGAGCGTTCTGGTCGGCAGGGTGTGGGCGGCGGCGCGCCCACAGGCTAGGGTGGTGATGGAAGGCAGGTGGAAGCCAGGGAGGAGTGGGCAGGGGGCCAGGCCCCGGACAGGGGCAGCTCAAAGGGGCCTGGGTCCCTTCGGAGGCCGGAACCAAGCTTCCCAGTCTCCACAGGTCCAGACGGGAAGCGGCCGTCTAGGTGCCCTGTGCCTTTCCGGACTGGGGGCAGACGTGGGCACCTTCTCCACCAAAAGCCAGGCCCCGCCCCTTGGCCTTCATTCTCGGGGAAGTCATGGTGATGAAGAGCAAGGCCGAGGGAGGGCAGAACAGCCCCTGACAACAAGATCTCTGGGCAGAGCTGGCCCGCTGCCAAGGGCCCCTGTCCACTCCCTGCCCCAACAGGGAGGGAGGAAGGAGGGGGCCAGGACCCCCCCCACCACGGGAGGGGCTCCAGGGCCCACAGGGAGGAGGAGGCGGCTGAAGCGAGGACCTACAGAGGTTGAGAGGAGATGGCTCCACATCAGAGGCCCAGAAAATGCCGGCGGCCGAGAGGTCCTGCTTCCCCCAGGGGCTGGCCATACCCGCGGCCTTCAGCTTGGCCTTCTTGGCCGGCGGTGGGGGGGGGAGCAAGGAGAGGGCCTCGGAGGCGGCAGGAGGCCGCCCCAGCGGGGCCAGGACTCCACGCCCGGGTGGGAGGCGGATCTGGACGCCGTCCCTCCTGATGAGCCCGTAGAGCACGTCTATGGGGGAGCCCTTGGCATCCGGGTCGCTGACGCCCAGGTGGCGCAGGTGGGCGCGCGCATGGCTGGACAGGCCCTTTCGGGTCTCAAACCAGGCACCACACAGCTGGCAGTCCAGCTCTCTGCCCCCGTCACTATCTAAAGCTGCGGAGACAAAACACAGGGGGCGTTCACGGCCGCCACCGTGGCTGGCCCTGGGGGACGGAAGCAGGAGCCTGGCGTGAAGTCTCCGCTGCCCAGGCAGTTTGGGGTCCAAGAGTGACGCTGCAGGTTGATTCTGGGAGGTCGGGGGGGGGGGGGTGCGGCCGGGCGCAGGACGGCCTGTTCTCCCTGACTGGCCTCTGGCACCAGCTGCACATGGACAGCTGAAGGATGCAAGGTGTAAAGGCGATGGCAGAATTCCCGCGGCAGGTCGGGATGCTCCCAGTCCCTTTCTCCTGGAGCCCTGCTAAGGGAGCCCTGGAAGCAAATGGTGGGTCTAGAGTCGGGGGGTCCCACCAGGCTGCTGAGCACCACACAGCCAAGCGACGGCAGCCACGGCCCCTGCTCCAGCAACCCAGGTGCACTGAGCAAAAAACGGCTCCGGAGAGGCGTGGCCTGGGCTGCTCCCTAGGCCCAAGCCAGACCCTGCAGACACCCCAGTACTCTGCTAGGCAACAGGCTTAAGGGAGAGCCTGATCACTCGGGGACCCGCTCACAAACCCTGCTCCCTGCGTCTGGAAGATTTCTTCCCCCAGCAGCTCAGGTGGAGGCGCAACAGCTCTGGGCACACACCGGGAGGTGGGGGGAGAGAAACAGAGAGAGAGACAGAGAGAGACAGAAAGAGACAGAAAGAGAGAGATACGCATCCAGACAGGATGGCCAGGAAGACACAAAGACAGGCCAGCTCCAGGGCCCTCCCGTCCACCTGGACGGCCAAGATGCCAGAATTCCCACTGGGGAGGCCAGGACCGTGGAGGCCTGGCAACTCAAGCTACCCCACCCTGGGCCAAGGGGACAGGAGCTGTGTGGAGGCGGCAGGGAGGACCGTGGTGGGGTCAGAGCGGAAGGAGGCCGCGATGGGGGGAGACGGAAGGGCATGGGCAGGGGAGCCCAGCAGGAGAAGCTGGAGTGCATGCTCTGACCTGGACCACGCAGGACCCAGGAGCTGCTGCTTGCTGTCCCCGCCTGTCCAGGCCTGGCACCCCCTCCCCCCATCCCTCCCAGCGCTGGCACCGCACCCTGCTCCCAGGACCCACACTCACTGAGGTTCAGGGGCCCCTCATCCTCAGACTGGGGCCACTGGGCCTTGGGGGAGAGCGGCCGGGGACTCAGGGACAGCTGGGGACTCCTGTCCTCGGGATTCTTGGGGACCGTGGAGCCCGGCAGGGCCAGGGGGGCCTTCTTGAGGAGTGGCGAGGTGGGAGGGTGGGCCAGGCCCTTAGCTGAGAACCCCGGAGGCGACTTGATGGCTTTGTTGATGGCTGGAGCGTCCAGGGGCTTGGCCAGGGAGAGCAGGCCAGGCCGCGAGGCTCCCGTGAGCAGATCCTTTGGGGAGTTGTTTTTCTTGGCCAGGCCGTGGGGCAGTCCGAGGGCGGCGTCCGGCAGGCCCTTCTGCTTCACCAGCTCATAGAGGAGGTCAATAGGGGCGCCGCTGCTCTCTGACTCTGCCACCCCCAGCTGCCGCAGGTGGGACCGCGCGTGGCTGGACAGACCCTTGCGGGTCTCGAAGCAGGCGCCGCAGACCTCGCAGGTGGTCAGGCTCTGGGCTGGAGGGGGAGACGGGAGGCCAGGAGAGCGGGCTGTGAGGCCTCGGGGCCCAGCCAGCCCGCGTCTCCTCCCCTCACCTGGGCTCCGGGGACGTGTTTTTGCTGCAGTCAACCCCACTCGATCCTCACAATGATTCTAAAGGAGGCAGGGTTTGCAAACAAGGAAACTGAGGCTCAGAGAAGGGAAGACCTGAACCCAGGAGCGAGCGCACGGCAGGAGGCACAGCCTCCTGTGGTCCGGCCAGCGCCAGGCGCCCCCGCAACTGGCTCACATCAACAAGCCTTGCCAGCCACAACTTCACACCCAGCTCCTCTCCGTGGCTCGTGCCACACGCTGGGCAAGAGGCCCACGGAAGCCATGCTCCCACGGGTGAGCCTCCATTCCCCACCCTCTCAATCTAATGACCGGAGGGCTCGGGCCAGGTCGACTCACTCCTCACATCCCTGGGAACCAGCGTGGAGCCTGACACTACGCAGAACAATCTTATGCCAATGGATGAGTCGGGGTTACACGGGAGCCCAAGCGGCTAGCAACAGGTCAGCAGCGGCAAGACGCCCTGAGCCAGGGCTGTGGACCCCACGCCCGCTGCTTCCCTGGATACCTGGGGGCCTGCGGAGGGGGGGCCAGGCTGCTGGAGCTCTGGGGAGGGAGCCACTGCCAACCTGGGCACCTCGCTAACCCTCAGGCCCCAGAGCTCCCCCGCTGCAAGAACCACCAGCCTGGCCAGCACCCCTACCCTGCCCTGCCAGCTGGGCCACTCACTCACCCTTGAGGTCCGGCAGCTCCTGTTTGCTGCCCTGAGGAACCTCTGCGGCCACCTTGCTGCTCAGCCGATTGGCCACCTGCTCCAGGGCCCCAGGGACAGTTGGGCTCTTCTTGGGGAGGGGGGAGGACCCCAAGTCCATAGCCACCATTGTGCTTTCCTCAGGACCCAGGCCTGTGGGTGGAGGAGACAAGCTCAGGCCAGGCCGGGCCGGGCCACCACCCCTGACAGGACCCAGAGGGTGGCACCCTCCCTCATCGGGAGCACTCTGCGCTTGCTTGGAGAAGCTGATCACCCCGGGAGAGTGGAGGCTGCACCCCCCGGGCCCCAAGACCAGACAAGAGCTGAGAACTGAAGGCACAAGCTGCAGACGCGGAGCGAGTTTGAGCTGAGGCTCCCGTTCACAAGAGTCATACAAAACTCTCTCCGGGCAGTGTGGGGACAGGGTGGATGTGGGGAGAGTCAGCAGGGCTGGGTACATGGATACCGGGGGGCAGGGGCCGCTGGGTAATGAGGGGGAAGGCCGAGGCGCTCAGGACAGGGAGAGACTGTCACCAGACAAGACAGCTGGGGCTTCAGGGGCGGCGGGGTGGGGGACCGCCGAACCCCAACAGGGAAACGGTGGGAACGAGGACCCCCGGGAACTACGCGGGTTGGTGGGAAGTTCCGGGGGCGCCTGGGGGGCGGCGGGGGACACCGTCCCGAGGGGGACGGGAACCTGTCGGAGTCTGGCGTGTGGCACGAAGGGGCCTGGGAAGCTGGAGGTGCGGCTCGCGGCCAGGCCTCCCGGGGGGGGGCCGCCGATCTGCGGGTGGATGGCCCGGGGAGAGGCCCGGAGCGGGGCCGGGGGCCGGGGGGGGGCCCGGAGCGGGGCCGGGGGCCGGGGGCCGGGGGGGGGGGCCCGGAGCGGGGCCGGGGGCCGGGGGCCGGGGGGGGGGCCCGGAGCGGGGCCGGGGGGCGGGGGGGGGCCCGGAGCGGGGCCGGGGGGCGGGGGGGGCAGGGGGCGGGGGGGGCCCGGAGCGGGGCCAGGGGGCGGGGGGGGGCAGGGGGCGGGGGGGGCCCGGAGCGGGGCCGGGGGGCCGGGGGGGGCCCGGAGCGGGGCCGGAGCGGGGCCGGGGGGGGCCCGGAGCGGGGCCGGGGGCCGGGGGGGGCCCGGAGCGGGGCGGGGGAGGAAACCGGGGGGGGGGCCCGGACGGCCCGGCTCGACGTGCGGAGGGCGCCGCCGGGCCCGGGGACGGGCGGCCCCGAGGACCCTGACGCAGTCTGCGGGGGAAGCGGGCGCATCTGTCAGACGGGGCCGGGCCGGGGCGGCCGGGGTGGCCGGGCGCCGCCCCGCAGGGCCCGGGGCCGTGACAGGGGCCGCGCCGGGGCGCCCGGAGGGGCCGGGGCATCTGTCAGACGGGGCTCGGGCTCCCGAGGCGCGGCGGCGGGGCGATCCCGAGGCCCGGGCCCGCGGGCGGCGGCGGAGGCCCGGGGGCGGCGGGGGGCCCGGCGGGGGGCGCGCGGGGCGGACGGCGGGCGCGGGGGGGCTGCGGCGGCGGGCGCGGGCCGCCCTCCCGCCCTCCCTCCCCGCAGGCGGCGCTTACCGGGCGGGGGCGCGGGCCCGGGCCCCGGCCCCGGCTCGGCCTTGGGCCCGTCCCGCGGCGGCGGCGGCGGTGGCGGCGGCGGCGGCGGCGGCGGCGGCGGCGGCGGCGCGGGGAGGGCCGCCGGGCCCGGGCTCGGGGGGCCGGGCGGGGGCGCCCCCGCGGGCGCGCGCTCCCGGGCGGCCCCCGCGCGCGGCCCCGCCGCCGCCTTGCTCTCCGCTTTTGTCACTCGGCACTGGGCGGTGGAGGCGGCCATCTTGGCTCCGGCGCACGCGGGGCGGCCGCCCCAGGCGTGAGCGGCCGAGCGCCGAGCGTCGCGGCCGGAGAGCGCGCTCCGCCCCGCCCCCCTCGGGGCGCGCCCAGGGCGGCCGGCCGAGCGCCGAGCGCAGCGAGCGCCAGGCTGCGCCGCGCCCCGTCCACCGCCCTCCGCCGGGGCGCCCACCGGCGCCGCGCGCAGGTCCCCGGCTCCTCCCCGGCCCCCAGCCCGGGCTCCGGACATCCCTACGGCGAGGATGCGAGTCCTCCAGCCACGCTCATCCACCTCAGTATCAGCACTGGGGCTTGAGCGCCCCGACGGGCGACCCCGAGCTGCTTCCCCGGCAACGCACCTGGCCCGAGCTTGGGGATCCTCACGCCAGAGCTTCGCGCACCGTCCTGGAGGACACCCGACCCTCAAGCCTCCTCCGCAGCCGCAGCAGCCCTCGGCGGGACCGCTCCTCGAGTCCCGCCACCTCGCTTTTCCCACCTCCACTCGGAGCACCACGTGCTCTCCCTCGGGTACTTGACAGGTGGGCGGGGCCGCCCAGGCTCGCCCCGCCCCAGACCTGGCGCAAGGCCCCGCCCTAACCTGGCTCAGGCCTCGCTCCTGCCTGGCCAGGCCCCGCCCACCCCGGCGCTAGGCCCCGCCCCTGCCCGGCCAGGCCCCGCCTCCACAAGGGACCGCATATAAAGGAGCTGCCCGCAGGAGCTCCCTGCCCCTCCACCCCACCTGCTCCGCAGGTGTCCACGGGCAGGGGGCACAGCCCTCCTCCTCCTGTGGACACAGCCAAACTGGCTTCCATTCACCGTGACCCCCTCACACCCCACATTCACCCACACCTGGGGACCCGCACATGGGTGGCTGACGGGGAAATCTGGAAGTCTGTCTGCCACGCACATGCTCCCATCCTCGGGGTGCCGGCCCAGGGGGCCCGATAATGAACGCGAGCAGGGCATCTGGACTTGGCGGCGGGGGTGTGGCTGAAGGCGGCAGACGGACTGGAGCCAGCTCCACCCGGGCACCCAAACAAAACTAGGCAGGATCCGGTCCTCACTGCCTCTCCCTGTGACCCCCACCAGCCACTGCGCTGCCCGTGCCTCAGTGTCCCTCCTGTCCATGAAAGAGCTTGTGTGTGTGTGCGCACACATACATATCCATGTACATGCTGGTAGTGGAGTTTGAACTCAAGCCTGGTTACTGTCTCGGCTTTTTCCACTCAAGGCTGGCACTCTACCACTTGAGCCACAACCTCACTTCCAGCTTTTGGGTGATTCATTGGAAATAGTCTTCCTGATTTTCCTGCCCAGGCTGTTTTGGAACTGCCATCCTCAGATCTCAGCCTCCTGAGCAACTGGGATTACAGACCTGAGCCACCCCACACCCAGCCAGTTCACCACTTATTAAAAACTCTGGCAGCCGGGCGCTGATGGCTCACGCCTGTAATCCTAGCTACTCAGGAGGCTGAGATCTGAGGATCGAGGTTCAAAGCCAGCCCGGGCAGGAGAGACTGTGAGACTCCTATCTCCAATAAACCACCAGAAAACCGGAAGTGGCGCTGTAGCTCAAGTAGTAGCGCGCTCACCTTGAGCTGAAGAGCTGAGGGACAGCGCCCAGGCCCAGAGTTCAAGCCCCACGACCGACAAAAAAAAACAAAAAACAAACTCTGGCAAGTCAGCCTTTGCTGAATTGGAACCTTGGCTTTTGCACTAACCCCATGGTACCGGATCCGGGGGTCCTGCACCAAATATTGACTCCAGATTTCCAGGGCCATCCTCCCTCCACCGGAGATGCCACCAAACGAGGCACTCAGAAATCCAGCCCTGCCTCTGTGGCTGAGACATGGGATAACCACGGCTTCCCTCCAATAGAATGGGTATGCAACAATGCAATGCCGGGGCTCAGCTTAGAGGCAGAAGGCTTGCCTGACAGGCCTGAGGCCCTGGGTTTCACCCCCAGCAACACCAAACCATACTCAACCCCAGACATACATACACACACAGGCATTGTTTCTAGGCCTAACCAATAGGATACAGGTTGAAACCTTATGCCATGTTCAGGGATTGGGGGGCAGGGGAGAGGTGGGAGAGAGACATTATCCATGCTGGAATTCTAGATGTGCACCATCCAATAGGATGCCCGCCTGCTCAGTATTCACTACATTTCAAGTGCTCAGCAAGCTGCCTGCAATCCAGGACAACACAGGTGCCGAGAGCATTCCCACTGTCCCAGACAGGGCCACTGCAGCCCTGCTCGGTGCAGAAGATTCTTGCAGAACAAGGAAAGCTCCAGTGCCACTGCCTAGTTTTCAAAGGCCAACTCCTGCAGGCTACGTAACCTTGGGCATATGAATTAAGTTCTCTGTGCCTCAGTTTTCCCATCTGAAACATGGGAGGGGGTAAATAGGGTGACCACACCTGCCTATGTTCACAGAGTCATGGTGAGGATCTCAATGAGTCTGTGGCCGTAAAGTAGGCAGCACAGCGTGTCTGGCTCTTAGTAAGTGCTCAATGGGTCTTTGTTGGGCACAACTGCAGCAAGAGCCCATCCTGGCCCAGCCCCTTGAGGAAAACAGACTGGACCCCTAGGAGCCAGTGAGGGGGCAGGCAGGGAGGTCCTGGTGTACGTTGTAAAGTGACTTAAAACACTCCCCTCCATCCCCCAGGAAGGGTCAGGCCATGCCCAGCCTCCCCTCTCCCCCTCTGCTTACCATCTCCATAGGCCGGCCCTGGGTCTTCAGCCCAGATGGGCGGGAAGGGCAATGTAAGAGGCAAGCGAGGCCGGCGGGGCGTCAGGAAGCCGCCGGGTGGCCCCGGGGGCTCCCGGCCCAAGGGGCTGGGGGGCAGCTCAGCGGCCGAGGTGGCCAGCAGCTCCTGCAGGATGTTGATGGGTGACACGGTGAGCTCCCAGTTGGTGATGCCGAAGTCCCGCAAGTGGGCGCGGGCGTGGCTGGAGAGGCCCGCCCGCGTGTCGAAGCCAGCCCCGCAGAAATCACAGCGCATGAGGCTGAAAGTGCCGGGGTCGAAGTTGGCCACTGCAGGGAAAGGAACAGAAGATGGTGTGAGGGGACGGACAGAGGGGCGGGGCGGCCCCCGACGCCTCCACCCCCCGCCCATCGCCCTGGATCGCCTCGTTTCCCTACTTCACGACGTCCATGCCACACCGATAGCTCTGAGCTCATGCACCCCTGATCCCCCACACACACACTAAGAATCCTGGCCTCCCAGGCCCCTCGGCATAGCTGGTACCATCTCCAGCTGGTAGATCTGAGGATTTGGATACCCGTTGCATCTGTTTAGGTTTTGGTTTTTCTGCCCATTGCTGCCTGCCCCAGAACTGTAAGTTAAATAGGGGTTGCATGAAGAAACGAACAAATAGACCGGGTGCAGTACCTCACGCTTATGATCCCAGCTACTTGGGAGGTAAGATACAGGAAGACCCCTCCCCATGATTATGAAGCTAATCCAGGTAAAACATGAAGTGAGACCCCCATCTCAACCAATAAAGCTGGGCATGGTGGCATACGCCTGTCATCCCAGCTACCAGGGGGATGTAAACGTAAACCAGAGAGAGGTGCATGGTCCAGGTCAGCCCAAATAAAAATGTGAGACCCTAACCGAAAAGAAAAAGGGCTGGGAAGGTGGCTTCATGGTAGACTGCTTGGCTAGCATGCACGAAACCCTGGGTTCGATTCCTCAGTACCACATACACAGAAAAAGCCAAGTAGTAGAGTGCTAGCTTAAGCAAAAGAAGCTCAGGGGGCCCAGCACGGGTGGCTCCCGCCTGTCATCCTAGCTACTCAAGAAGCTGAGATCTGAGGATCACAGTTCCAAGCCAGTCGGGGGAGGAAAGCCCTTGAGACTCTTATCTCCAATGAACCACCAGAAAACTGGAAGTGGCGCTGTGGCTCAAGTGCTGGAGCGCCAGCCTTGAGCTGAAGAGCTGAGGGACAGCGCCCAGGCCCTGAGTTCAAGCCCTAAGACTAGCAAAAAGAAAAAGAAAAAAAATAGGAGGAGGGGGTTCTAGGGCCATGACTCAAGTGATAGAGGGCTTTCCTAGCAAGCTTGAGGCCAGGAGGTCAAGCCCAAGTACCCCCCCCAAAGGAAAAAAAAAAAAGAAAACCCCACAGTGAATGGCGCCTGTGACTCCCAGCTCTGGGAACCTTTCCTGGGGAGGGCTGGGGACCTTCTGGGCATTCCCCCACATCCTGGTTACTTGCTGCCTAGCCTCGCACCCATGCCAACAACACCTCCCCAAGGAGGGCGGCCAGCCCGTAGAAGAGCCCCGGGGAGCTGCTGGCGCCGGGACCCTGTCCCACCAGGCTTGGGCCAGGAATTCCAAGAGGACAAGAGTTGCTTGCAGCCGCCCTGCCCCTCTCTGAACAGACAGTCCCTTGCAGAGAGGGCCACGGGGGCTGGTTGTCTGGCGCAGACCGAAGCCCCCCACCCTTCCCCCCAGGCCCCTTTTCCTCCCCCCACCCCGGCAGCTGGCACCGCCACCCACCTTTGCCGTGACTCCCTGGTCCCTCGGGAGGGGAGACCCCCAGGCTTCCCTTGCATGGCGCTAAGGGAGGAATTAGAGACAGGTGGGTGGGTTTAGAACTCAGCAGCACGAGTGTGTGCGTGTGCGTGTGCGTGTGAGCGTGTGGCTCCCAGGCCGTGGAGGGAGGTTCGTTTGGGGGTTTTTGGTGGGTTTGGATTTGGGAGGGGAGGTGGGGAGGTGTTTCTTTTTTTTCTTTTTGGAGGTGAAGCCGCCCTACCTTTTTTCTTTTTCTTCTGGAAGGAAAACCGCCGCTCGATGGCCTTCACCTCCTCGGCAGAGATGAAGTGGCGCACGTTGTAGCTGACGCCCACGCGGTTCAGGTGGCCACGGACGTGATTGGCCAGCCCAATGCCATTGTGGAAGCGGTCCGGACAGTACGGGCACTTGCGATCTTCGGGTTTCAGTCCGCCAACGGGGTCCCCCCCAAGAAGCCTATCCAGCCCCAGCGGGCTGCCGATGGGCGCATCCAGGAGCAGAAAATCCAAGGGGTGGGTGGCCTCCAGGTCCAGCGCCAGCTCCTCCGGCTGCAGCCTTGGGGACCCCCCGGCGGCCGTGGTCATGAGCTGCGGCCCGAGCTTTGCCAGCAGGACGAGGGGCACCATGCGTCGGAGCTGCTCCCGCTGCGCCCTTGACGCCTGCGCGCTCCGCAGGGCCTCTTGGAACGTTCGCTTCAGACGTAAGGCCGGCTCGGGGAGGAGGCCGCAGGCAGCCGGGGGTGGCAGGTCTCCATGTTCAGGGGCAGCATCCATTTCGGAAGTTAATGCTACATCCTCTTCCTCTTCCTCCTCCTCTTCTTCCTCTTCCTCCTCTTCCTCCTCCTCCTCCTCCTCCTCTTCGCTCCAAGGGTACCGCCGGCGTTTGTTTCCACCAAGCTGTATGGTGTAGGGGACCGAGGCCGGGGCAGTGGGAAAGGCCAGCCTTCTGAGAGGCCCCGGGCCGGAGTGGTGAAGCAGCGGCTCTGACACTGGAAAGTTCCTGGCGATGTCCAGCTGCTGGCTGTCTGGACATCCAGCGGGGTTCTCCTCCCGCCACATGGGAGCCAGGAGCGGCTCGGCCCTGCCAAAGTAGTCCACCGTGGCCACGTCGGGGGAGCGGGCATACACACCCTGGCTAGTGCCCGGCTGGCTGGCCAGGTCCTCCGGGAAGGCCTCCCACTGGGGACCGCCGTGTGCCAAGCGCGCATGCTCCCTGAGCAGGCCCTCGCTGGGTGCCAGGAAGCCACAGGAGAGGCAGGCACTGAGGTCGGAGGCGGGGGCACAGCGGGGATAGACCGGAGAGCCGGCCTCGGGGACGGGGCTCCCGGCTCTGCTGTGACCCCCAGCTGCCCCATCGAGGGGCGGGCCCGGCGGTGGCACCAACGGCCCGGAGGGATTGGTGGCGAAGACGCAGGCGGGACGCTGCCAGTGCGCCGGGCGCCCCTGGCCCTCGCCCGGGCAGCGCTTCAGCTTCTGGATCTCCTCGATGATCTTCTCCCGGGAGGCCTGGTGCCGCTGGCGGTGCTGCTCCAGGGCGGCGGGGTCGGCGAACGGCCAGCCGCACTCCCCGCAGGCCAGCGGGGCCGGCCCGGCACGGGGCTCGTGGCCCGGGGCCTGCCGGTGCTGATTCATGTGCTCCAAGAGATGGGCCTTGTGCCTGAAGTAGATGTTACACTCCACGCAGGGGAACACGGCGGGCTCGTCTTCCTCCTCCTCCTCCTCCTCCTCCTCCTCCTCCTCGTCCTCGTCCTCCTCCCCATGGCCGCCCGGGCTGGCCCCCGCCCCGGCCACCTCCTCCAGCAGCTCGCCCAGGTAGGCGCTCGTGGGCGGCGGGGACGGCGCTGGCTGCAGACGCTCCACGGACGCCTCGGCGTTCACCGTCCACGTCTGCGTGGCCACCTCGGAGGCCGAGGCGGGAAGGAACCACTCGGAGGGCCGGCTCAGGCCCTCCACGTCCTCGGGGTGGCCCCTGCGGCCGGCCACGTCCATGCCCAACGCCTTGGGAAGGTCACCCAGCGGCACGGTCACCCTCCTGAAGGCTGACAGGTCCCCGCGGGACCCCAGCTCTCTCTGGGGACCCTGATCGTCCGTCTCTTGGAGCCAGGTGAATGAGGGGCGACCCCGGGGGAGTTTCTCCCAGACCTTCAGTTCACCCTGGTGAGGTAAGAACCTTCTAGAGCCCTGGGCGTGGTGGGGGTTCAGGGTTCTCACGATGACCGAGTCTTCGAACCTCCGCTCAGATGGGTCGCCCTCCCCGGCCCCCTGAACCAGGGGGGGCTCCCAGGGTCCCAGGCCGTCGGGGGGCCCGGGGAAGAGGCAGGGAGGCGGGGAGCCCGGCCGGAAGTCCAGGCTGTCTCCATCAAAGCAGCTGTAAGGGAGTGCCAATGGGGACAGGTTAGCCCTCGGGGCCTTGTGCGTCCTGAGATGGCCGCAGGGCCTGATCCAACTCCAGAGTGAGCCTAGACCGGCAGGTGACCGGGGCCGAGGGAGGGGAAGGGCAAGCAGACCGGTCTGGATTCAGCTCCCAGGTTGCATCTGTTCCCAGAGCCAGCCCTGCTGCATCATGGGAGAATGTGGCAAGCCGGTGGGGGCGGGGTGGGGGTGGGCTGGGGCTGCCCCGAGGGAACGTGCCCAAGCCCCAGCCAGAGCTGTCAACTCTCATCTCTCTTCCGGGAGGACTCCAGGGCTGGGTGTGCGTTCCAGGCTGCTTTCTAAGTTGGTCCTTCCACGCCGGAGAGATTTAGTTCATCAACTACACCTCTCCCCCAAAATGTGGTGGAAAGCGAACTTCACAGCGGAACGGTTCACAAGAGGCACCTGCTCGCCCCCCTGCGTCCCCCTCCCCGGCCCTCCGTGGACAGGCAAAGTCAGCCCCAGACCCAGTGACTCTCACCTTCCCAAGTGGGAGGGAGGTGGAGGCCTGGGGTGAGGGGAGGAGAAGCAACTGGAAACCTCCTCGCCCCTGTACAACATCTAAGGAATTTCACGTCACCGGCAAACACTGGGCACCGGCGGCTCACACCTGTAATCTCAGCTACTCAGGAGGCTGAGATCTAAGGATCCTTGGTTCAAATCCAGCCCAGACAGGAAAGTGCTTGAGACTCTTTATCTCTTCACTTAGGTTAGCCTCAGACCTAGCTCCTCTCGTATCTGTGAAGCCCGCTTGCCTGGGTCACGCATTTCTGGCTACCCTATTTAGCTTATTACTCGAGATGAGGGGTTCCTGCTATTTGCCCAGGCTGGCTCTAACTGTGATTTCCCCCAGTGGCTGACCTTTAAGAAGCTGGGATTACAGGTATGAGCCACATGGCTGGTCCCCTTGAGGGTTGCTGTGTTGGGTTTTGTGTTTTTGTTGGGCTTTTTTTTTTGAGACAGGCTCTCATGATGTAACCCAAGTTGGCCTTGAACTTGGGTCTTCCTAACTACAGGTGTGCAGCACCACACCCCAAATCCCCATTTCAGGGGTACGTCGTTTTCCTCATTGATTTGGTGACGACCACCCCTCCACTTTTAAGACCTTGGTTCCATGAGGGGTGATCAGTCACACTCATAGTACAAAGGAAGACATGAGCTCCACAGACACCATCCTCCCTCCCAGAGCAAAGACCCAGTGGGAGGGCTGGGGAGGTGGCTCAGTGGTAGAGCGCTTGCCTTGCATCCATGAGGCCCTGGGTTCGATTCCTCAGCACCACATAAACAGAAAAAGCCAGAAGTGGCGCTGTGGCTCAAGTGGTAGAGCGCTAGCCTTGAGCTAAAGAGCTGAGGGACAGCGCCAGGCCCAGAATTCAAGTCCAATGACTGACAAAAAAAAAAAAAAAAAATGCTTGCTGAGAGTCCAGAGCATAGCAATTAACATAAACTCCAGAAGCTTCTTATGAATCATGATCATTACAGGCTGGGTGCCTGTGGCTCATGCCCATCCATAATCCCAGCTATTTGGGAGGCTGCTAAGGATAGGAGGATCCATATTTGAGTCCAGCCTGGGCAGGGAAGTCTAAAAGACCTTATTGTCCATGGAGGGGGAAAGCTGGACAAGGCTGTGTGGGCCTGTGGGCCTGGGGGATGCTGCCTAGAATCGACAGATCGTGTGCGGCAAAGGAGCAAGCCCTTATCTCAAATGTAATCAGTGAAAACCAGGGCTGGCGGCCTGGCTTCCAGAGGCATGCAAAGTCCTGAGTTCAAGCCCGAAGAATCCCAAAAGAAGAAAAAAAGCCCATGATGGTGATGGCTACCCGCTAGCGCCCGTCAGGGTGAACTGTGGCCACCGGTCTGCTCTGCTCCGGCTCCTCCAAGCAGGTGAGTGTGATTGGTAGCCTGTGGGCAGCTCATTCCCATTCTGCAGATGCCCAGAGAGGGCCGCCTGGCGGCAGAGGAACCCACAGGGCTCAGCTCCGGGCTCTTGGGCCTGGCTCCCGGCGTGGGTAATGAGAGTTGACCGTCTGTGTGGGGGCCTCCCCCCACCCCAGCCCCGCACACACACCCAAGGGGCTGTGTTCTCTCTTCCTGCCTGACTTCCTGCTCCCTCCTGTCCCCCGCGGGCCTGGCTCCCGGGGCCCCCTCTTCTCTGGGGCCTGCTCGTCCCCCTGCCCGCTGAGGTCAGGGCCAGCTTGGCACTCACCCACTGCTGATCCGACGGGTGGCGGAGGTGGCGTGGGGAAGGGCTTCTCTGAGGCCAGCATGAGGCCGCCCATCTGTAATAGAGAGGGGAGACCCTGAGGGGCTGCGCTCCCCCCGGACGGGGCTCTGAGCACCCCCAGCTGGGGGGGGCCCTCGGGGCCCTGCTAGCCCCAAACCCTCTCCCTGAGAGGCCTCTGCATCCCTGAGTCCTGACAAATGGGGTGGAGGGAGGTTCTTGGAAGGAACCCCCTTAGCTTCCCTGGGGTTGGGGGGTCCTGTCTTTTTATCTGGGGACCAGAATGGATGTTTTTTTTGTTTTTTTTTCCTAGTGTTCATTTGGCTTTTATGGCTGAAAGCTAGCTAGCGCTCTGCCACCTGAGCCACAGCTCCACTTCTGGCTCCGCCCACCCCCCCCCCCCCCTTGGTTCTTTGGAAGTAAGAGTCTCATGAACTTTCCTGCCCTGGCTGGCTTTGAACCGAGATCCTCAGATCACAGTCTCCTGAGGAGCTGGGATGACAGGCATCCGGCTCTAGCCTACCTCTCTCTGACCTCAGGACCTTTCCACTTCTTGTCTGCCAGCCCGGAACGCATGTCCGAGACCACCGACTCAAAGGAGCCCCTATGTTTTTCTCTCTCAGAAACTCTATTGTCCCCCCTCCCTTAAAAAATTTTTTTTGTCAGTTCTGGGGCTTGAACTCTGGGCCTGGGTGCTCAGCTCTTCAGCTCAAGGCTGGCGCTCTACCTCCTGAGCCACAGCACCAATTCTGGTTTTCTGGTGGTTTATTGGACAGAGTCTCACGGACTTTCTTGCCTGGGCTGGCTCTGAACCTTGATCCTCAGTTCTCAGCCTCCTGAGTAGCTAGGATGAAAGGCGTGAGCCACCGGTGCCCACCTCTCCCCTTCCCGCCTTTTTTTTTGAGACAGGGTCCTGCCATATCACCCTAACTGACCTCAGCCTCACCATGTCCCTGACCTCAGCCTCTCAAAGGGCAGGGATTACAGGCACACACCACCACACGGGACTTCTGTTTTGTTTCTTTCTAGAAATTCCCTGGCTGTCTTTCTGGATGGCTGTGGCTTGCCAGAGTTCCCGCTGCAGGCGCCCAAGCCTTGAGGAGTGTGAGGATTTTGTTGGTTTTTAGACTCTCAGTGCCTGGCATGGAAATGCTGGATAACTAAATGCCAGAGGAAGATGGATGGAGGACCGGGGTCCGGCCTGAGCCCTCTCCGGGCTTAAATCCTAGACTAGAATCCCTCCCCCAGGAACTCCCCAATCCCCCCCAACACAGAGCCAACTCTCCATTACCCGCCTACCGAGCCAGTGTCTAGAGTGACCGCAGGAATCCTGGCTCGGGCGGCTCTGCCCGCCACGCTAGCCTGCCACGAGCAAGCGTGCCGGCCGGGGAGCGGGGCCAGCGGCCTGAGCCAAGGTTAACACACACGAGGGGAGCTCCGAGCCCCGGCCAAGGGCCTGACAGATGCAATTGCTGGCCGCGTCTCAAATTGAGGATGGCCCAGAGGGAGGGTTAGTAAAGCCTGGGCCTAATTCTTCACGCGCACGCGCGCACACGCGCGCACACACACACACACACACACACACACACACCCCTCCACTGTCTAACTGGAGATCTGAGCCCGGGGGGGGGGGGGGGGGGGTAAAGAAGGCCGTGGGAATTTCCAGATTCCAGTTGGTTTTCTTTTCTTTCTTTCTTTTTTTTTTTGTTTGCCCAGTCGTGGGCCTTGAACTCAGAACCTGGGTGCATTGGAGATCAGAGCCTCATGGACTTTCCTGCCCCGGCTGACTCTGAACCTTGATCCTCACATCTCAGCCTCCTGAGTAGTTAGGATGACCAGGCGTGAGCCGCCGGCGCCTGGCTATGTGTTTTTATTTTGGTTCTTTTTGGGAGTCTTGAGGATTGAAGGCAGGGCCTCATGCTTGCTTGGCAGGTGCTCTATCACTTGTGCCGCGCTCCTGATGGCCCTTTTGTTTTATAGATCGGGACTTGGGCTTTCTCACTCCAGACTGGCCTGGGACCGTGATCCATCTCCCAGAGCGACTGAGATTACAGGCATGTCCCACCAGGCACGGTTAGCACTTTGACCCTAAGGGTCTCTCTCTTAACCTAGATCCACCTATCTGTGCCTCTCGATTGGTTGGGATTACAGGTGTGAGGCCCAAAGCCTGGCCCCGAGTGCAGTTTAGTTGTGGTGGTTGTGGTTTAAGCTTGACAGTGAGGGCAGGGTCATTCCCTAAGGACCACCACCACCGAGAAGCATCTCCAGCCTCTGCCCACAAGACACCAGCGCCTGGCGATCCCATAACCATGACAACCAAAACACATATATACCTCTAGCTATGGATCTCCACATAGGACCCAAGGATCCCCTGGGGGCCCAACTGAGAGGCACTGGGGAAGACGAGGCTGCTGGGAGGGCCAGGGGAGGGGTGGGGAGACGCAAGATGCAGACCAGCTCACGATGACACCCCCCCATGCCCGACCACCCCTCACCCCCAAACAGCGCCTTCCTGGGACACAGGAAGTCCCAGCGGGCGGCCGTGGCTCTGAGCAGGTGGAGGAGGAGGAGCTCCCCGCACCAGGGACGGGAAGTAGGACTGAGGGTCCCCAGCGTCCCGCTTCCGAGCGCCCCAGATTCGCTGATTTGTGCCGGTCGGCCGGCCGGCGGGTCGTCGCCGGAGACGCGTGGGAGCGACGTGGCCTCTTTGTCCGCGCGGCTCCTATTTTTAGTGGCGGTGACATTGGCAGAAGGAGGCCACGGAGGGCCTGTGTCGGAGGCTTGGCAGGTGGAGGCTCCTCCCCCGCCCAGGGGGTGCAGACCGCCTGGGGGTGCCACACAGAGTGGCCCGAGGGTCGCTCCTTGGCCTCTGATCTCGGGGATCCCCGAGGAGGCCGTATGCAGATCAGACGTATCCATAATGAACTTGAACCCCCACCCCCACCAAGCCGAGAATCCGAAGGCCTGAGAGCCCAGGAGACGTAAGTTCGAAGTTCGGTGCGGTGACTTGAAGGCCTGGCCCTCTGAGGACCGGGCGCTGGCCAGTGGTGGGTGCAGGGAGTTACAGGACATGTTCGATCCTGAGGGACTGCGGCGGCGGTGGGAGGAAAGAAGGTAGGACTTCCTGGGGAGGGGGGGAGGGTGCGGGGAGCGTTGTCGGAATTGGCTCCTTGGGGTGGAGGCTGGACTCCGAGCCTCGGCTTGCTTTCCTCCACTCCCTGGCCTCCAGCCCCAGCTGGGAGCCTCATGAGGGCCAAAAATGACAGGTCGTTCGTCCCCCATCCCCCCCACGAGGTGAGACACGCACCAGACCATTCATCGAGCCGCGAGGAGTCACGTCAAAGCCCCCCGCCCCCCCCCAAGGCTCTGCTCTATGAGGGGAGGGGCTAGCTCAAGAAGCCTGGGCTGGACCCGGTGGGAGGGGGGACCTCAGGGGCAGTCCAAGGGAATCTCTGGGGGCCTCAGAGGGCGGAGTGGGGGACAGCAGGACAAGAGCCCACGACGCTGAGCAGACACAGGGTCCCGGGCCCCGGCCCACCTCCAGCCTCTGGGCTGAAACGCTGCCCTGAACACCTCCCCCCGCCATCCTCACCCGCGCTCAGCAAACCATCAGGGGCGGGACTTGAACCCCCCCATCCCAGCCTGTAAGACAGGTGAAAGCCCAAGTCCCAGCTCCTCTCCCCAGACCGAGGTGTCTGATGGGTGGGGAAAAGGGCATCCAGGCCTGCAGACTCACACCTGCCAGGGACTCTGGATCCTGAGCCCATTCCCTTCAATTCCCCAAGGCCAAGCCCTACCCCGCCCTCCCTAGCTGGCTGTGTGGCCTGCACACTGGACCTTCAGGAAGGTCCAGCCAAGGTTTCCTCGGGCTGACCCTCTGCCATCCCTGCTCTCCCCTTACTGCTCCTTTCCACTGCTGCCCATTACTTGAAATGCCCTCAGTCACCACAGGACCTTTGCACATGCTGTGCCACTCCTGCCTCTTCTGCTCCTTACCCCCATCCTACTTCCCGGTGCTCAGCCCACATGGTGGGGTCTATGGCAACAGGGATGGTGTGCACTGAGTCAAGAGTCTTGAAGGAGCCAGGTGCCAGTGGCTCCCGCCTGTCATCCCGGCACCTCAGGAGGCTGAGATCTGAGGATCACAGTTCAAAACCAGCCTGGGCAGGAAAGTTTGTGAGACTCTTATCTCTAATCAACCAGCACAAAAGCCAGAAGTGGAATTGTGGCTCAAGAGGTAGAGTACCAGCCTTGAGAGAAAGGCCAGAGTGTGGAACTGAGTTCAAGCCCAAGAACTGGCACGCACGCATACACACACACACACACACACACACACACACACACACACACACACACACACACACACACACACACACACACACAGAGGCACCACAGAAAGAAAGAGAGGCAGGGGGAGGAAAAAAATAAAAATTTAAAAAAGAAAAGGGAGCCAGGCGCAGGAGGCTCCCGCCTGTCATCCTAGCTGCTCAGGAGGCTGAGATCTGAGGATCGCGGTTCAAAGCCAGCCCAGACAGGAAAGTCTGTGAGACTTTCATCCCCAATCAACCATCAAAAAGCCAGAAGTGGTGCTGTGGCTCAAGTGGTAGAGTACCAGCCTTGAGGGAAAAAGCCCAGGGAGAGTTCAAGGCCCTAAGTTCAAGCACCAGTACCCACAACTGAGAACAAAGAGGTAAGGGCTGTCAACACTTTCTACTGACCGATCTGGGGCTTGGGGTCACGGGTTACACACACACGCACACACACATGCACACACACGTGCGTGCACACGCGCGCGCACACACACACACACACACACACACACACACACATAGGACCTCATTTTCCTCATCTTTAACACAAGGTGATAATAACCAAGGCTATCCCACAGGTTCTTCTCAGGACACGAACTGGTCACATTTGGGCCAAGGAGATGAAGGAAGAGGTTCCCACACCCCAGGGCCTTTGCACTTGCCGTTCTGGCCACACGGATGCTCTTCCCACCCCTCAGATATGCCAGCCTCCTCGGGGAGCTGTCCAGCCCCCCGCCCCGGCATGATGCCTGGCACTCAGCTCTTTCACACTGCCCGCCTTTTGAGCACTCTCTTCGAGAATGCCAGGCCCTGGGGCGGAGGGGCGGACACGGTCGCCTCTCTCACTTAAGGGCCGTTTTCTCAGCATCTAGAACACAGCCGGGCACACAGTAGGTGCTCAGTCTCAAATGAGCCACGTAACCCGTCTTGAGGTGTGGACAGCGCGGGGGAAACTGAGACAGAACAGGGAGCAGGTGTTCCCCGTCCCCCCTCGCCACTAGAGGGCACAAGCTGACTTAGCCTGGGGCCCAGGAGCGGAGGGATGAACTGCTGGGAGTGGGGGGCGCTTGGGGAAAAGGGGAGCCAGGGACAGAGCAGCAGAGGTGGATGATGGGACAGCTAGCTGCGGTCAGTGAGGAACTGAGAGGAAGCCACCATAGCACCTTGAGGTTGAGCCCCTGCTCCCCGCTGGGAGCCTTGGGTGAGGTCACTGCTCACCACCGTACACGGAGGAACGAAGCCCAGAACCCGGGGAAGGCTCCGGATGCACACAGGAATCAGAACCCCATCTACGGCCCCCGCTGGGCCCTCTGAGCCTGGGGAACAAGGCCGGGTCCCGCTCGGAGCACCAGAGCCACGCTCTTACCAGACACGCCACCTCTGCCATCTAGAGCGTCCTGGGAACCCTCCTTGGCGACAGGTAGATAATGCGTGGACCGGAAGATGTCCCCTTCTCCCTCAGCAGCCTCGGCCCCGCCATCGATGTCCTCCCCGGGGGCCGGGCCCGGCAGCCTCTCGAGGACTCGAGGACCGTCGCAGGGGGACAGGCTGTCCGGGAGGGGAGCCTCCATGGGTGCACCTCACGGCCGGGCTGGCTCAGTGGCACATGGCGGGTCTAGGCACAGAAAGGAGAAGGGGCTTAGGGAGAAAGGCCAGGGACCCGGGGGCTCCTCGCTCGGCACCGAGGCTCACGGCTTATGCTCCTGGCTACTCAGGAGGCTGAGATCTGAGGATGGCCATTCAAAGCCAGCCCGGGCAGGACAGTCTGGGAGACTCCCATCTCCAAGCCCACAGTGAGTGGAGCCTGGCTCAAGCGGTAGGGCACCCAGCCTTGAGTGAAAAAGCTCCGGGGTCAGCAGCCCAGGCCGTGAGTTCAAACACACAGACCGCTCCCGGCTCCCAGCACCACACAAAACCCAGCGCTGACCCCGGGCGGCTCGCTCCCTCAGTTTACCTTCCTGTCCAGGTGAGCTACACACCAATAGTAACAAAGGCCCTGGCCACACACCATTCCATCCTAACCGGGAGGCACCGCGCTTCCCTCCCAGCAACTAACTCCTCCCGTTACCCAGACCCTCTGTGCCTCAGTTTACCCCCCCTGGAGCCCCCTCCATCATCCATCCCACCGCTCGTCTCCACGCTGCCTCGACCTCCCCCACGGCTCCCCCCGGCTTCCAGCCAATCCCGGCCACACTGCTCTTCCGCGCCTACCCCGCTCTCCTACGCCCCCCCTCCTCCCTGACCTTTGCCCTTTTCCCACGCCCCCCCATCCTTCCCTCACCACCCACCCCCCAGCATGAACCCCGCAGCCTCGGTGACCCCGCCAGGAACCCTTTCCCCGTCTCCGCACCCCGAGCCTCCGCGCCCCCCGGCCCCCGCCCCCAAGCCCTCCACCGAGACGGCCCCGGCGCGGGGTCCCCCGGCCGCGGGGTGCGGGTCCCCCCCAGCCAGCAATACCTTCAAGGTAACGGCGGAAAGTGAAGGGCAGGAGCGGCGCCTCCCGGAGCCGCGGCCGCGGCGGGGCGGGGCCGCTCGGGCCTGCAGGCGGGCGCTGCCCTGGGGCCCGGCTCCCGCGCGGGCCGGCCCGCGGGGCGCACGGCCGCGGGCGCAGCCTGCGCCCCAACTTCGGGGCACTTTGGCGGCGCGGGGAAGGGGCTTCCGCCCCGGCGGGACCCCCCACCCCGGGGTCGTCGCAGTGGGGCGCCCGCCCCCCCCCCGCCGCCGTCCCCGCGCACCGGGAGGGGGGGGGCCGGGGTCCTCGGGATGCGCCCGCCGCCCGTGCACCTCGGGGCGGGAGACCCCGCAGGACGCGCGCGCCGAGGGGGGGCGGACACCTGCCCGCGACCCCCGCCCCTCCCCCACCTGCCGGCCCCGCCCGCGGCCCCGCCCCGCGGCCCCGCCCCCGCCCCGGGGGGTCCCGCCCGGCCCCGGCCCGGCCAGGCCTCGGCTCGGCCCCCTCCGCCTCCCCCCTCCTCCCGCCGCGCCTCCTCCCCGCGCCGGCTCCGCCCCGCCCGCGGGGCGCCCCGGGGCCCGGCCGGGCCTCACCGGGGAGGCGGCGGCCCCGGCTGGGTGCCGGGGCTCGGGGCTTCCTCTCCTGCGTGCGGCCGGCGCGCGCCGCTCCCGCCGCCGCCGCTCCCGGGGCCGGTGCCGCGGCCTCCGCAGCCGCCGCCGCCGCCTCCGCCGCTCGGGGGGACATTGTCCCTTTAAATCGCTCCCCCCCCGCCGCCCCGCCCCCCGGCGCGCCGCCGTGACCTCAGCGCGACAGCCCCGCCGCGCCGCCATGATGGGGAGGTCCGCCCCCCCCCCCCCCCCGGGGCCGCGCGCCGGGCGCGGCGCCATGTTGGGAGTGGCCCGGCGGGCCCCGGGGCGCGCGCGGCCCCGGGCGGGGCGGGGCCTGTCACCACGGCAACCCCGGGCTCCCGAGCACCGAGCACCGGCCCGGGGGGCCGACGGAGGAGCCGCCCGGGCCCGCGTGGGTCACCCGGGGACGGCACGCGGCCGGGCCTCGGCTGTCAGATCCCGCCACGACCCGCATGCGCCCGGGCCGCCCATCCCGGTCCCCCCCCCCGCGTGTCCCATCCCCCGCGTGTCCCATCCCCGCGTGTCCCCGTCCCCCGCGTGTCCCATCCCCGCGTGTCCCCCCGCGTGTCCCATCCCCCGCGTGTCCCATCCCCCGCGTGTCCCCGTCCCCCTCGTGGCCGTCCCTGACCCCCTCCGGGCCGCCCATCCCGGTCCCCCCCCCGTGTCCCCGTCCCCCGCGTGGCCGTCCCTGACCCCCCGTGTCCCCGTCCCCCCCCGTGTCCCCGTCCCCCGCGTGGCCGTCCCTGACCCCCCCGTGTCCCCGTCCCCCGCGTGGCCGTCCCTGACCCCCCCGTGTCCCCGTCCCCCCCGTGTCCCTGTCCCCCCCGTGTCCCCGTCCCCCGCGTGGCCGTCCCTGACCCCCTCCGGGCCGCCCATCCCGGTCCCCCCCGTGTCCCATCCCCCGCGTGGCCGTCCCTGACCCCCCCCGTGTCCCCGTCCCCCGCGTGGCCGTCCCTGACCCCCGCCTCGCCACCCCGCCGGGCCCATCCCTAGCAGCCGGCCCTCCACTGGCGTCTCTTCCCGCATGACGGTCCCAGGCCGGCTCCCACCCGAGACCCCGCACACCAGCACGCGCCATCCCCGCTCTCCCCACGGGCTCGGGTGTCTATCACGTCCCGAGAGCGTGGCCTTTTCCAGAGAGATCCATCCATCCTGGCCTAACCCCTCCTCCACCGGGACAGACGGACACCCACCCCTGGCTTCTCCACCCACACCGCGGGAAGGTCAGGCCGGCCCACCCTGCCTTCCTCCAGCGTCCCAAACCAACGGCTTTTTCTGCCAGGACAGAGCTATTGTTTTGGGAAGATCCTGTGGTTTGCGGTTTGGGATTGGCAGGGGATGGGCCCGGTGAGTGCAGATGGAGCAGAGGTGGACGGATGATTGGTGAGCGATGGCTTTTATTGAATACCTGTGTCCAAGGGTTCTCCTGTTGAAGGGCACCGTGCCTGTGTGAATAGATATATTCACACATTCTCACAGATGCCCAAATGGAGGCCCTCAGGAGATGGCCCCAAGGCCACACAGTTGATGTGAAAATCTATGGCATGCCCCTTCTCCAGGAGCTCAGTTTTCTGTGACTGAAATCAAGATGTTTACCAGGCAGCCCCGGCGGCCCGCGCCTCTCCTTCCTCACGTTCAGGCCATCTTACATGACTTGGGCAGCCCAAGACCTTTATGGATCATCGCCTCCCCCTCCCAAAGGCGGTGGCTCCCAGGCCCCGTGGGGTGGGACGACAGCTCAGGTGGAGTCCCCATTCACGCAGGGAGCCTGGAGGGGCAGAGGCTGGCCCTGGGAACCTGCTGTCCTCCAAGCAAGCTGCAGGTTCTGGACTACATCCCGCAGCTGGGCCTGAGTCCGCTCCATCTCGGCCAGGCGATCGTGCTGGGGAGGCAGGGGGGAGTGGGTTGAAAGGCCGAGTCTGCGTCTCCTCAACCCTACTTCCCACCGCACAGACGGCCCCGGGGCTCCCGGAGGAGGCTCACCAGACTTGGCGGCCCGTGGTCTTCATTGCTTGGAAGACCTTTGTCCTTCAGATCCAACTTTGAGGTCCTGTTGGAGGTCAAGGGTTAGGAAAGAAGGTCAGTGGCTTCCAATGTGGAATTAGATTCAGAAGGCAAGAACTGAAGGGGGGGGGGCGAGGCCTAAGTGTACAGAAGAGTTGATCAGAGCCAGGTGTGATGGGATGGAGGGACCCATCAATCGACACTTGGAGGCGGAGCTTGACCAGTTTGGGGCGGGATCCTGCCTGGCTGAGGACGATCCCCCCCCCCAGGTCTCTCAAGCCCACCTAGAGGGGGCTGATTGAGGGGTGGGGCTGGGGGGCCTGAGCAGGCTATGTAGGCGGCCTGCCCAGGGGGCGGGGCCACGTGGATGGCCCTCCCAGGGGCGGGGCTTCCAGTGCCTGGGCCAATGTTGTGGGGAGGGGGCGTGGCCGCCGCAGGCACTGCCTAGGGAGCGCTCATTGGTGGATGGGCCCGTCCAGGGGCGGCGCTAGCGGGGAGGGCGGGGCGCACCCAGCTCGCAGCCGGGAGTCCAAGTCCCACAGCTGGCGGCACAGCTGCTCCTGCTGCTGGGCCAGGGCCCCGAGTTCGGAGCTCAGCGACTCCACCTGGCGAGACAGCGCTTTCTGTTCCTCACGCAGCGCGGCCACCTCGCCCTGTAGTTCAGCCAGCTGCGGGAAGGGGGCGGGGAACAACAGCTGTAATCTCGCCCCTTCCTCTCACCCGCAGTCTTGAGTTATGGTCGCCCTTCCTAGTCGGGAGAAACGGAGCTCAGAGAGGTTTAGGCTAGACCTGGGGTCACACAGCACACGGAGCTCAGTACCGGCGCTCAGTCTTGCCTAGCCTTCAGTCCGCTCTCAGGGCGGGTCCAGTCCCCCGCCTGCCGTCCACCCCCGGGCTCCAACCCTCTCCAGGATCTCACCTTGCCCACCGGTCGGGGCGGGCCCAGCGCCTGGTCTCGATCCCGCGGCTGGTCCAGCTGGCGCTGCCAGGGCACCGACGGCTTCCGCGGCAGCGAGGCGCAGGCCCCGGTCCAGGGCCGGCCGCGGGCCGCGGGCCCCGTGCGCGGGGAGCCCCTGGGCCTTGGCCGGGGCCCCGCAGAGGGGCGGCGGCGGGCCGGGCGGCGGGCCGGGACGCTCTGCGTGCGCTGCACCGGCCGCGGCCGCGGCGGGGGGCGGGCCCAGCTCCCCGCGCCCTGGAAGCTGCGCAGTGACTGGCTCTTGGAGATGAGCGGGGTGTGCTTGGGCAGGTCTCGGGGCGCCAGGAAGCCGGGCTTCTCCCCTGCGGAGAAGCTGGGGGCGGCCCCGGGAAGGTCAGACCCTCAACTAGTCCCTGAGGACCATCCCCCCTCCCCATACCGACCTCTGGCCGGACATGACCCTACCCCTGACCTTTGACACCTGCGACCTCACCCATGATCCAGACTTCACCCTGTCCTTAAGTGCGCCAGCTATTGGAGCCACAGTTCCACTCTGTTAATTAATTGGCTAATTGGAGATAGCGTCTCTCAGATCGGTCTGCCCGGGCTGGCTTTGAACAGCTCTCCTCCGATCTCCGCCTCCTCCCTAGCTAGGATGACAGGCTTGGCCCACTGGTGTCCGGCTTCAGCGGACCCTTGGCCTGACCCTAATTTGCTCCCTGACCTGATCCTACCCCTAACACCAGACCCCAATCTACTGAGAAAATCTCTTCCAGCTCCGGGTGGATTATGGGTCCGGAGATCCCAAGGGTGGGGGTTAGAGTGGGAGCAGGGCTGGTCCAGGTTGGTGGGTGGGGCCTAGTTGTTTCTGAAGCCGGGTTGGGTCAGAGCCTGACAGTTATGATGCAATGACCAATCGGTGAACACTTGGAGGCAGAGCCCAACCAATCCTGGAAATGTCCTCCTGTCTGATGGAAGTCTGACCTTGGGTCCCCACAAGCTCATTTTTTTGGGGTGTGGGGCTTGAACTCGGGGCCTGGGCGCTGTCCCTCAGCTCTTCAGCTCAAGGTTAGTGCTCTACTGCTTGAGCCACAGCACCACTTCCGCTTTTCTGGTGGTTTATTGGAGATCAGAGTCTCACAGACTTTCCTGCCTGGGCTGGCTTTGAACCAGGATCCTCAGATCTCAGCTACTCAGATCTGAGTAGCTAGGATGACAGGGGTGAGCCATTGGCGCCCAGCTCCCACACACACTCTTGATGACCACCAACTCCATTCAAACATCTAAGATCAACCCGATGCCTGTTGTGAAACCCTCTGTTTCTCTCTCTCTCTCTGACCCCAGAGATCTGATATGACTGGCTTCAAGTCTGCCATGACTTCCTGTCCTCTGATCACGTGATATTCCAAAAGAGACCCCGTCTCCTTACACATCTCCATCCCTAGCCTCTGCGACACTGACCCTAACATGCCCTGTCCCTTCCCCTCCCATCACCCATCTTCACCCCTGACCCTGGACCCTCACCCGAGCATGACACTCCCTCTCCCGCCCCTCCTGACATCAGAATCCGGAAGACACTTGAGGTTACCTGCACTGGGTCTGGGTCTGAGGCGGCGGCAGATGCATGGGCACAGACACGGGCACGGGCCGGCCCTCCTGGATGGCTCTCAGGATGGTAGGCAGTGGCTCCAGGTTGTCACAGGTGGTCTGGGAGGCGGAAAGCGGAGGGCTGCTTGGCAACGTCTCTGGGCTCAGAGGGAGGCTCCCAGCTTGAGTCCCTCCCCCTCCCCTGCATGCGGGTTCCGGGCTCAGGCCACACCTGGTCGAGTTCCGCGAAGATGGTACAGAGCTGGGCGTGCAGGACTGCCAGCTGGAGAGCCAGGTCGCCACTGGCCTGGTACCCACTGGGTGCCGCGTCAACATCTACCACAGCTACTTGGTCGAGGAAGCGCTGCATGGCGGGCCCGTGGCCCTCCAGGAAGCTGTTCATGAAGTCCATGTAGGCTTCCTTCTCACCAAATCTGGGATAGGAGCCAGGCTGGGAGAGTCAGGAGAGTCACACGCTACTGGGGTCCACTTCCCCGCTCCCCGGCACTCCCCTCCTCTCCGGCTTCCTGGCACCTACGGGGCACGGTTGGCCAGGTTCTGTATGACTTTGGCAATCAGCGTGAGGGTTCGGGCCGGGCCAGGTGCTGGATGTTCTGCAGTCAGGCCGAAGAGGCTGGGTGCCAGGATGGCGGGACACAGGAGTCGCAGGAAGAGGGAGGCGCATACCAGTCTGGGGCCCAGCGTGTGAGAACCTCGTGCTTTGCATGCCTCTCGCCAGCCTGAGAACACAGCGCTCAGCTCTGCTGGGAACCAGCTGGGGACAGAAAAGGCAGTGGTGAGAGGAGGAGACCATGGGCCTATGATCATGACTGAAGTGGGCACCGGTGGTTCACACCACCGGCCACTCAGGAGGCTGAGATCTGAGAAGCCCAGTTAGAAGCCAGCATAGGCAGACACGCTCAAAAGCTTCGTATCTGCCAGGTGCTGGTGGCTCACACCTGCAATCCTAGCTACTCAGGAGGCTGAGATCTGAGAATTTACAGTTCAAGGCCAGGAAAGTCTGTGAGATTCTTTATCACCAATAATCCACCAGAAAACCAGAAGTGGCACTGTGGCTCAAGTGGTAGAGCGCTAGCCTTGAGCTGAAGAGCTGAGGGACAGCGCCCAGGCCCCGAGTTCAAACCTCATGACTGACAAAAATAAAGAAAAGAAAAGAAAAGAAGCTGGGCGCCGGTGGCTCACACTTGTAATCCTAGCTACTCAGGAGGAGATCTGAGGATCACGGTTCAAAGCCAGCCCGGGCAGGAAAGTCTGGGAGACTCTTATCTGCAATAAACCACTAGAAAACCAGAAGTGGTGCTGTGGCTCAAGTGGTAGAGTGCTTGCCTTAAGCTGAAGAGCGCAGGGACAGTGCCCAGGCTCAGAGTTCAAGCCCACGACTGACCAAAAAATAAAAGAAAAGAAAAGAAAGCCAGGCACTGGTGGCTCATTCCTGTAATCCTAGGCCGAGAACTGAGGATCACAGACGGTTAAAAGTCAGCCCGGGCAAGGAAAGTCCGTGAGACTCACCTCCAATAAACCACTAGAAAACTGGAAGTGGAGCTGTGGCTCAAGTGGTAGAGTGCTCACCTTGAGCTGAAGAGCTGAGGGACAGCGCCCAAGCCCAGACAGAGTTCAAGCCCCACGACCAACCAAAAAAGAAAGAAAAAGAAAAAGATGGGGCTGGGAAGGTGGCTCAGTGGTGCAGTGCTTGCCTTGCATGCATGAGGCCCTGGGTTCAATTCCTCAGCACCACATAAGCAAAAAAAAAAAAAAAAAAAAAACGGAAGTGGTACTGTGGCTCAAGTGGTAGAGTGCTAGCCTTGAGCTGAAGAGAAAAGAAAAAGAAAAAGAAAAGAAGACTCTTGTCTAATCAGCATAAAAGCTAGAAGAGGAGGTATGGCTCATGACTCAAGGGGTAGAACACCAATCAGTCTTGAGTGAGCAAGAAAAGTGAAATTTCAAGGCCCTGAGTTCAAACCCTAGTACTGGCACATGCTTGGGTACATGGATGTGCACGTGTGTACATGCATACACATGCACACACACAAATAGTGAGTGGCAAAGATCATAAGGTCAGGAGTCAAACGTGTAGGATGTTTTGTGCCATCTAGCATGGTTTGTGCCAGAAAATGATTCGTGAACTGTGTAGGCTCTTTTCCCATTGAACATGGGGTCTGGGTTCTAGGATTGGTGGCATCTAGAACAATATAATGCTTGGGGCTATAGGTTCCCATGGGGGCAGGGCTTATACTGTAGTGATTATGGTAACTTCTGGAGTCTCTAACACTTAGAATCGGGCCCATAGGGCACGTGGAGGCAGAGGTCAGGAGCTTAGGATGTAGTTCTAATTGGAAGTGAGATTTTATTAAATTTTTTATTTTTCTTTTTTTTGGGGGGGTCCAGTCATGGGGCCTGAACTCTGGGCCTGGGTGCTGTCCCTCAGCTCTTCAGCTCAAGGCTAGCCCTCTACCACTTGAGCCACAGCACCACTTCCGGCTTTTTTCTTTTTGCTTATGTGGTGCTGAGGAATCAAACCCAGGGCCTCATGCATGCAAGGCAAGCGCTCTACCACTGAGCCACCTTCCCAGCCCTAATTTTTTATTTTTCATCTTTGGTGAGGATCTAGGGACTTGAACTGAGGACCTTTAGCTTTTTCCCTCAGGCTGGCTCTTTTCCACTTGAGCCACAGCTCATAATTCTGTTTGTTTTGTTTTGTTTTGTTTTTTTGTCGGTTGTGGGGCCTGAACTCTGGGCCTGGGTACTGTCCCTCAGCTCTTCAGATCAAGGCTAGTGCTCTACCACTTGAGCCACAGCGCCACTTCCAGCCTTTTCTGCTTATGTGGTGCTGAGGAATGGAACCCAGGGCCTCATGCATGCAAGGCAAGCACTCTACCACTGAGCCACCTTCCCAGCCCTGTTTTTGTTTTCGTTTTTACTGGTTAATTAGAGATAAGAGTCTCCTGGACTTTCCTCCCCAAGCTGGCTTCCAACCACCATCCTCAGATCTCAGGCTCCTGAGTAGCTAGGATGACAGGCATGAGCCACCAGCACTCAGCATTCTAGTTATTTTTGAGCTAGGGTCTTGCTTTCTTCCTGGATTGGTCTATTTTAGCCTTCTTGTCTTACCTAGAGTAAAAGACACATCAGTACACCCATCTCTCAATTGAGAAGGAATCTCCTGACCTTTTCTGCCTGGATTGGCCATCCACCTTAATCCTCCAGGTGGAGTCACTGATGCCCAGCAAACAGTGAATACTTAATGACGTATAACTATGCCCCTAATATTGCACCAAATAATTGGGTGCCCTTCATCCTATCTGGTGACCTTCATTGGGGGAGGTTCAGGTTACCACCCTGGCTTAAAGAAGGGGTGAAGTCAGGCGCTAGGGCTCTGATTCTCACTTGTAGGAGTGGACGATGATTCCAAAGACCTCCTCGCAGCTCTTTTGGAGTCTGGCCTGGTGCTCTGGTAGCTCTGAGGCTGGGCATTTGCTGGGGTCCACTTCACAGTCCTCCGTGGAGGCACAGAGACATCGCACGACTCGTCCTGTAGCCAACACAGAGAGACCAGAGCCCTGATGACCTCCATCCACCACACCCCCATCTCCAACTTACTCCCCAGGCATATATAACAGCAGTGGTGAGCTCCCAGCTCTCCACCCCGTTGTCCCCCAGATCCAGATCCCAACACCCTACAGTACCACCCACTACCACGATCCAGGTGAGCAGAAGCCTCCTAGACCTTCTCTGGGGTGCTCAGGCCCAGCTCACCCAGGGTCTCCTGGAGGTAGTCGTGGGCCACCAGCTTCATGTACTCATCAATGGCCTTGGTGGCTAATGTGTTTTCCCGGAACAGCAGCGCCTCACGCCCTCCACAGCGTTCCAGCTCCACAGTGCCCAGGTCCTGCACCAAGGCCTGAGCCGAGGGTAGAGAAGCAGACTGAGATGAGGCCCCGCCTCGCTCTCAAGGTGCCCGTCCCAATAGGTACGGCTCAGGCCCCGCCCCCAGCAGCTGGAGCCTCGCCCCTCATTCGTATGGCTCAGGCCCCGCCCCACGCGGAGCCCCGCCCCTGACGGGTTCCGCTCAGGCCACGCCCCTGATAGGTCCAGTGCAGGTCCCGGCCCCGCCCCCGGCAGGCAAGGCTCGGTACCCTCCTTCCCCAGCCCAGCCCCGGGGGTTGGTCGGTCCACCCCGGCCGAGCGTCCGCGCTGCGGCCCCGGGCCTCACCTGCGCCTGGCCCGTGGCCCGCAGCACGCGCACCATGGCGGCCGCCAGCTCCTCCTTGGCCTGCGCGGGCAGCACGGGCTCGAGCGCCCCGCAGAGGCGCGCGTAGTGGAAGGTGAGGAACTCGGCCAGCTCCTTGTAGCGCTCGGAGGGCCGCACGCGCAGGCGTCGCGCCCGGATCCGCGCCCGCAGCGCGGCCCCCGACGGCGCCCCGAGCAGCGGGAACCAGCGCTCCACGCCGGCGGCGGGCGCGCGGGGCGCGCTCAACTCCTCCAGCGCCAGCGACACCCGGCCCAGAGCGGCGCCCGCGGGGCCCGCGCCGCGCAGCCGCAGCGACAGGCGGCGGGCGGGCGGCAGCGCCTCGAAGTGGAAGCGCTCGGCCCAGAAGAGCGGGCCCGGGCCGGGCCGGGGCGCCGTGCGCGCCAGCAGCGCGCCGTCCAGCCACAGCTCGGCGCGCGCGCCCGGGGCCCCCGCCGCCGCCCGGGGCAGCCCCTTCGCCTCGTGCACCCACACGCTCAGCCACGTCTCCTCCCGCTCCGCGTTGTCCTAGGGGCGGAATGGACAGGGATGGGGGAAGCTTTCGTTGGCGCCCCCGGGAGAAGCAGGGGTGCGTCATGGAGATCCAGAGGATCCTGACTCTTCCGGGAGATATAAAGGGGTGGGGACTGAGTGGCGGGGGGGGGGGAGGTCTTGGAGACTATTTGGTAGGCAAGACATTGGGGCAAATAGTTCAGAGGCTCACGCCTGTCATCCCAGCTGCTCAAGAGGCTGAGTGAGAGCTGAGGATTGCAGTTGGAAGCCAAGCCCAGGCAGGAAGAGGCCCTGAGACTCTGATCTCCAAGTAACCACCAGAAAGTCAGGAGAGAGAAAAAAAGAAGTGGAGCTGGCCGGGCGCCAGGGGCTCCCGCCTGTCATCGCAGCTACTCAGGAGGCCGAGACCTGAGGATCGCGGTTCAAAGCCAGCCCGGGCAGGAAAGTCCGAGAGCCTCTGATCTCCACTGAACCACCAGAAAACCGGAAGAGAGCGCCAGCCTTGAGCTGAAGAGCTGAGGGACAGCGCCCAGGCCCCGAGTTCAAGCCCCAGGACTGACAAAAAAAAGTGGAGCTGTGGCTCAAGTGGTAGAGCTCCAGCCGTGGAGCCAAAATTTTAAAAAACGAATTCAGGGACAGTGCCCAGGCCCTGAGTTGCAAGCTCCAAGACACACACACACACACACACACACACACACACACACACACGCACACACACGCGCACACACACGCACACACACGTGTAAATAGTTCAGGGTCCGGTTTGCATGGTAGCAAATGGAAAGGGAGGGGGGCGCTTGATTTGGGTGGAGTGGGAGGGGCGTGGCATCATGCTGGGCGGGGCCTGTGGTGGGCGGGGCCCGGCTGTGGGCGGGGCTTCGCGTGGCGCCTCCCCCCCACTGACCTGGCTGGGCTGGAACTGTCGGCGCAGGTCCTCTACCCATCGATCTCTCTCCGCGCTGGATCGGCAGGAGAAGCAGCGGCTCCCGCCCACCCACGTCACCTGCGCGTGGAGGCGGGAGGGGGGGTTGTGTGTGAATGATCCACGCGTGTGTGGTCGGGCGGAGCCACTCTCCGGGGGAGTGGGATCCAGGAGGACTTACCTGGAAGCAGTAGGGCTCCCCCAGGAGGCTGGGGTGCAGCGGCCGCACCCGCACATCCCGCTCGGCTCCCAGGTCCAACTCGGAGAGCATGGAAAGCGACTCTCTGGATCCCAGAGTGCTGGGAGGTCTGCGGGGCAGGGGGTGGGGTGAGCGGGGGAGGGCAAGGGGATCCAGCGGCCCTCCCTCCCGCCCTCCCTCCCCGCAGCCCGAGGGGAGAGGACGAAGGACTGGAGTCCACATTACTGTCCTCGGTCTTCTGGGGCTAGACCCAGCTCTTTCTGGTTGGTTCCAGCCCTTTCCAGCTTGGTTCTCATTCTTCCCAAACTTGACCTCATTGGTGCCTGGCTTTCTGAGCTCTAGTCACTAAAACAGTCTTTCCTCGCGTCCCTGGCGGCCTCTTGGCCTCTGTAGCTCTCGGTTCCTTTTTAGTGGGCATGCTTTCCCCCCCCCCCCCCCCGCCCCTGCCCTCCATTTCTAGCTAAGTTTCCATTCGTCCCTCAGGTCTTCGTGGAAGAACCCCTTCCCTGATTGCTGCTGGGCTTTAGGAGCGTTCCTCCTCACCCGTGTCAGGTAAGTGCTGTCTTCTCTCCAGGGGTTTTTGTGGCCCTTGTTTCCTCCTGACCCCGGGCAGAGCACCCAGGAGAACACAGCAGGAGGAGAAGGAGGGGAGACCAGGTTGGAGCCCCTGCAGGCCCTTACCCATCCCGGAGAGCATTGGCTCCCAGTTCCAATTTGCTCTTTTTCTTCTCTTTGATTCTCTTCAGCAACCCCTAAGGGAAGGGGAGGTCAATGTGAACTAGACAGAACAGAAGGACTCCTGTGTAGACCACTCTCCCAGGGGGGACCCCTGGCTTGGGTTTGGTTGATAGCCCAAACCCAAACTCAGACTGTACTAACAGAAACTTAAAAAAAACATCTGGACGCCACTGGTGGCTCACGCCTCCTCAGGAGGCTGAGATTTGAGGATCGCAGTGGGAAGCCAGCCCAAGGCAGGAAAGTCGGTGAGATTCTCATCTCCAATGAAACACCCAAAAGGTAGAATGGAATTGTGGCTCAAGTGGGAGAGCACCAGCCTTGAGGGGGGGGGGAGAGAAAAAGCCCAGTGAGAGAGTAAGGCCCCGAGTTCAAGCCCAGACAGGGAAATTCTCTCCACAGCCCGACGAGTGCCACACAGCAGAGACAGAGGCTCAGAGAGGCTCAGCAGCCGTGCCAGATCACACAGCAAAAGTTCCCTTGCAGGTCTGAGCACCTGGGAGTCCTGGGTTACCTCTGCCCGCATTCCACCCTTCCCCGGTGGCTGTCTTACCCGCACATTGTGAACGTGGTTGGAGCCAGAAGCTTCTAGACTGGGCTTCCCCAGGGTTCGATCTGTGGGTGGTGTCAGAGTTAGGAGGTCAGGGCTTGGAATCCTCGTCTGTCCTCTCCTGTCCTGCCCCACTTGGGACAGATTCCACACCCTCAGCCTCCCCACCTCCCCCACTCACCTGGTTCCCTCAGTTTCCCCAGGAAAGCTTGTGTACTGCCTTCAGAGCTTCCGCTTCCGGCCCGGGGCCTCCTCCGGGGACTCTGTTCTCCCATGGGTGGGGAGGGGAGAGAGAGAGAGAGAGAGAGAGAGAGAGAGAGAGAGGTGGGCTCAGCCCCTCTCCCATCCCACCCCTGCCCGCCTCCAGCCCCTCCCCTCTCAGTCCCCCCCTCACCTCGTCCTCTCCCCCAAGAAGCATCAGCCTTCCATCCAGCAAGGTGAACCCTCCGATGTCCCAGACGGCCACGTCAGGGCTGGGGGCCTCGGGGATCTGTGACACAGGTGGCTCTGGCTGTGGCTCCAGCTCGGCCTCTGGGAAGAGGAGGTGGAGTTGGGGGGCCTGGGAGCCCCTTTCTTCTTGCTCGGGGCACCCTCTTCCCTTCAAGGAGTCCTTACCCCGCAGGCCTCCCCGTACCACATCCCGTGGCTCTATCAACCCTTCCGACGCCACTATTTAAGAGGCTGTTATGTTTATTACCTAGTAATGTTACTTAGCATTAATTACCACGAACATTAATTCCATTTATATGAACACATTCATATTTGCATCGGCATTAGCATTTATTACTGGGTATATTAATTATTATTATTATCATTGAGCTGGTGCTGGGGCTTGAACTCAGGACTTGGGCACTGTCCTTTTTTTTTCCACTCAAGGCTGTCATTCATCCACTTGGACCACAGCTCCACTTCTAGCTTTGTACTGGTTCATTGGAGAGAAGAGCCTCATAAACTATCCTGCCCAGGCTGGCTTCTAAACATGGTCCTCAGATGTCAGCCTCCTAAGCAGCTAGGATCATAGGTGTGAGCCACCAGCTCTTGGTGATATATATCTATATCTATATCTATATATATATATATAGATATAGATATAGATATATATGTACTTTTTTTTGGGGGGGGGTGTCAGTCCTGAGCCTGATCTATGGGCCTGAGTACTGTCCGTTAGCTTTTTAGCTCAAAGCTAGCACTCTACCACTTGAGCCACAGCACCACTTCCAGATTTTTCTGCTTATGTGGTACTGAGGAATGGAACCCAGGACCTCCTGTATGCAAGACAATCGCTCTACCACTGAGCCACCTTCCCAGCCCCTAAAGGATTATTATAACCGAGCCCAAAGCCAGGCACAGTGGTTCACTCCTGCCATCCAAGCTACTCTGGAGATAGAGCTAGGAGAATGGAGAGTTCAAGTTAGCCCAGACAATGGTAATGAGATTCAGTCTCCAAAACAATACTTTAAAAAAAAATAGAAGCAGGGGACTGGGAAGGTGGATCAGTGGTTGAGCGCTTGCCTTGCATGCATGAGTCCCTGGGTTCCATTCCTCAGCACCACATATGCAAAAAAGCTGGAAGTGGCGCTGTGGCTCAAGTGGTAGAGCTCTAGTCTTGAGCTGAAGAGCTGAGGGACAGTGCCCAGGCCCAGAGTTCAGGCCCCACGACTGAGAAAAAAAAAAAAAAGAAGAAGAAGAAGCAGGGGGCTGGGAAGGTGGTTTAGTGGTAGAGTGCTTGCCTTGCACGCATGAAGCCCTGGGTTCAATTCCTCAGTACCACAGACACAGAAAATATTAGAAGTGACTCTGTGGCTCAAGTGGTAGAGTGCCAGCCTTAAGCAAAAGCAGCTCAGGAACAGTGACTAGGCCCTGAATTCAAGCCCCAGGACTGGCAAAAAAAAAGAAATGAAAAAAGAAGCGGAGCTGGGTGCTGATGATTCACATCTCTAATTCTAGTTACTGAGGAGGCTGAGATCTAATGATCATGGTTTGAAGGCAGGCCAGCCAGGGGGAAAAAAAAAAATCCAATAAACCAGCAAAAAGACCAGAAGTGGAGTTGTGGCACCAACCTTCAGAGATAAAGCTAAGGGACATTGATTGCCCAAGCTCTGAGCTCAAGCCCTAGAACCTGCACAAGAAAAGATAACATTAAACAAACAAAAAAACAACTACAGACACAGCCCAACACAAGGCCCTAGGTTCAATCCTTGGCACTGAAAAATCAAAACTAAATGCAACTGAAAAACAACAAATCAACCCTGAGGCCCAGAGAGGAAGAGTGACTTGCTCAGTATCATAATACAACCTCGTTTGTTAATACTCAAACTGAGCTTCAAACTCAGAATTCTAACAGTGTACAAAACACAGGGCTGGGAAGGTGGCTTAGTGGTAGAGTGCTTACCGAGCATGCACAAAACCTTGGGTTCAATTCCTCAGTACCACATACACAGACAAAGCTGGAAGTGGCCTGTGGCTCAAGTGGTAGAGTGCTAGCCTTGAGCAAAAAACAAAACAAAACAAAAGCTCAGGGACAGTGCCCAGGCCTTGAGTTTAAGCCCCAGGACTGGCAAAACAAACAAAACCCAGAGGCTAGAGCCCTTGTTTCCCTGCAGAGATGGGTAATCTACTATGTAAAGCATACTAAGTTTAAGACAAGAACACAGAATTTCTGGGTAGGGGAGGGCTCTTCCTTGGGGAAGAGGAGGTGAGGGGCAGAGGGCCAAGGAAGGCCCACATTTACATTAATTTGCATCAATTTGCATCAATTAGATCTTGAGCCAGTTGGCTTCTGTGGTGCAGGGAAGGTGACAGGGAGAGAGTCCCATCTACAACTCTGAGATGAGCAAGGTCCCAGGAAGGAAAAGAAAGTACTAGAAGGGCTCAAGAGAGCAGAGGCTGGAATGGAAGACCCCAAAAGAGCATAGTGCAGGATTTGGGGCAATGCGGGGGTGGAGGAGGTAGGAGTTGGAGGAGGTGTTTAAGCAGCGGAGGATCGAGTCTGCTTGTTAAAAGCTCCCTCCCTCCCTCTCTCTCTGTGTATTCTACACAAAGGGTGAAAGAGGTGCCTCAGCAGAACTACAGGCTGCCTGTGGTGGCGCACGCCTGTCATCCCAGCTACTCAGCAGGCTGAGAGCTGAGGATCTCAGGTTCGAAGCCAGCCCACCCAGGAACGTCTTAAGACTCATCTCCAATGAACCAGCAAAAAGCTGTTTGTGGAGCCGTGGCGGCTCAAGTGGTAGGGCACTAGCTTGAGCACAAAAGCTCAGGGACAGTGCTCGGGCCCGAGTTCAAGCCTCAGGAAGGACCAGCCAAACATATCACAGTAATAATACAGACAAGGAGATGCTGGGTGTGGAGCACTGAATGGAGGAGGTTCCCTGGCCTTTCCTTAGGGCCGACACCCCCTGTTCACAGTCTCCCCTGGCTTCCCCCCTTCCCCTCACTTTAGGTGGCAAGAAGGAAGAGGGCTAACGGGGGCCCCGCCACTTCCTGTGGGTCTGGTGTTCTCCCCACAACTTCCTGTGTCTAGAGAGAGCTCCATGTTCTAGGGGCAGACAAAGATGAAACTCGAGCATCCGGCTGCCCGGCTGGGCCCAGCCCCGGGGAAGGGAGCACCGTACCTGGAGGGTCTGGCTCGGCCTCAGGCCCCGGCGAGGGGTTCTTCGGCCTCCCCCACAGGGTCCTGGAGAGCCGCAGGCGACTGGTTCCAGACTCCTTGGGGGGTGCGGAGAGCACCCGACGGAACAGGGAGCGACGAGCTGGCTGGCTGCTCACGGGGGGCTCCGGGTGGCTCAGTGCCCTCCCCCAGCCGGCCAGGAGACCCCAGCGGGATCCCGCAGACCCCTTGTCCCGGGCACCTCCTGTGTGCCAGCGGTAGGGTGCCAGTGGAGAGGGGGCCCCTGGCTGGGTGGGGGAGTCCTGGCTTGGCGGTGGTGGGTCCATGGGTGGAAGTCCTACAGGAGGAGGAAGAGAAGATGACAGTCCCGCTGCGTGTCTGCCCACAAGCCATCCCCACCTTACCCTCCTGTCGGTTCCAGCGCTGCCTCCCAGTGAGCTCATGTGGAAAGGGGCTGGGGGTCCCCTCTTACTTGCTTTTTTTGAACCTTCAATCAGCTCCAGACTCTGCAAGCGCCTTGTACCTGCTTTTGCTTCCTCCCGCTGAACCCCAACTCCACGTGACCCTGTCTGTCCGTCCCACTGACAGTCGGGGACAGGATGCGGGGCAGGGGTGGAGGGAGGTGGCAGCGCCCGATTCTAGAAACAAGGGCTGAGGCAGCAGTTTTTCTCTCCGTGTCTCTGTCTCTCTCTGAGCCCCATTGTCTTCCCTGAGAAATGGTCGTATGGTAGAACAGGGGAGTTCTCATTCTCTATCCAGAGTGTAGATAGATTTACCTGTGATGAAAAACTGTTTGGTGTGTGTGTGTTGGTACTGGGGCTTGAACTCAAGGGTCTGGCAATCCTACTTGGCTTTTGCGTTCAAGGCTGGTGCTCTACCACTTAAGCCATAACTCTACTTCTGGTTTGTTTTCTTGCTGGTTAATTGGAATCTCACAGACTTTCCTGCCCAGCCTGCCTTCTAACTATGATCCTCAGCCTGCCTTCTAACTGTGGTCCTCAGATCTCAGCTTCCTGAGTTGCTAGGATTACAGGCGTGAGTCATGGTTAACTGGTAGCACTAGGGTTGTTGTTTTGGTGGGGTTTTTTTTGTTTTGTTTTGGCTGTTTGGCTGTTTCTGGGCTTGACCTCAGGACCTGGGCTGCTTGTGTTCAAGGCTAGCACTCTATCACTTGAGCCACAGCAGCACTTTCGGCTTTTTGTGTGTATGTGGTACTGAGGAATCAAACCCAGGGCCTCCTGCATGCTAGGCAAGCGCTCTACCACTAAGCACATTCCCAGCCCAGTACTGGTTTTGAATTCAAGCCTCACACTTGCAAGGGAGGTGCTCTACCCTGTGAGCCACACCCCCAGTGCTTTTTACTTTAGTTTCACATTTTCTGCCTGGGCTGACATGGATGGGATCCTCCTACTTATGCCTCCTACGTAGCTGGGGTTATATGTCAGACTCACTGTGCCTGGCCAGAAAAAAGTAAATTTGTTTATTTGTGTGTGTGTGGTGCTAGGGATATAAAGCCCAGGGCCTCCAGCATGCTGGGCACGCCCCCTAGCACGCAACCCCACCCTACAGAACTAGGCCACGCCCCTCACACGGAGCCACGCCCCTTAGATCTAAGCCAAGCTTCTTAGCATCCAGCCACGCCTAGTGTGGAGCCACGCCTCTGAGCAGTGAGCCCCGCCCACCACCGCCGAGCCCCGCCCCTGAACCACTCCTCAGAATGGAACCAAGCTTCCCAGGGCTGAGCCACACCCCCTCGCGTGAAGCCACGCCCCCAGCAGGGAGTCACACCTCGGGGGCCCTAGGCCACGCCCCGTGTCGCTGAACCAAGCTTCCCAGCGCTGAGCCACGCCCCTAGCGTGAGGCCACGCCCCCTAGCCCCGAGCCACAGCACCAAAGCCTTGGACTGGAATTTCTGCCTCAGGTTTTGCTTCTGGGCCAAAGGAACTCAAATGCTCGCAAACACAGACAAGGTGTGAACAGAAATTCTGTGGCTCCTGTTGTTTTATTGCAAGTCTGTGGCTGCGGTAGGATCACCCGGGGTAGCGCCTTCCAGGGTCTCGGACAGACTCTCCAGACTCTCCCAGTAGCTCTTAGTTAACAGTCTAGAAGAGACGAGGCGGGCGTGAGACTGAGCGAAGGGGTGTGGCTTGGGTCTGTCCTCCCTCAAAGGGGTGGGGCCAGGCCCCAAACGAGGGAATGGGTGCAAAGCTGGCTGCAGGCCAGGGTGGGCAGAGCAGACACTTAGAATACCGGAGACGCGAGTTACCCGCGTGATCCCCTCCCAACCCACCAGAAAGCGTTTGTGTAGGGGTCAGAGGTGAGGCCCAGGCCTGGGTGCGCTGGGAGGAGGGCGGTAAGGCATACAGGAGGGTCGTGATTTGGATCTGGAGAGATTGTGTGACCCCCGGGAGTGACTGGTCAGGGGGTCAAGGGGTCAGGGGGCCGCTGCAGCCTCACCTGGATGAAGTGCGGCCAGGTGCGTAGCAAGTGGAAGAGGGCGTCGCCGGGGCAGTCGGTGCCGCGCCGGAGCTGGCGGTGCCCGAGCAGCTTGTAGTCGGGCCGCAGCAGGCCGGCACGCGAGGCGCACCTGGGGAGCCCGTCCCGCACGGTGCGCAGCGCGGCTGCGGTGGGCAGGCTCGCCGTATAATCGCCTATGAAGGCCACGCCAAAGCCCCGGAAGTTGTAGCCACGCGTGTGAGCTCCCACCCAGTGCCAGCCGCGGCCCTCGTACACGTAGCCATCGGATCCCACCACGAAACTGCAAGAGCGGACCGAAGGGAGGCACCACAGCGTGTGGGGGAGGCCCCGTCCCCAAGTCCTGCCCCCTCCACCTGGGGCCACCCGCACCCCAAGGTCAGCGCTGACCCACCGCACCTGTCCCGGTTCAGCTCAGCCCCGAAAGTCCCCAGATCCCGCCGGTGGGGACTGGCCCAGCCTGCCGGCATCAGCGCCGGCCACGCCTCCTTCCACCTGTCCCCAGCCTCGTCTTGAACAGATCTTCAAGTTCAACTTCATCCTCGGATGAACTTGTCCCCAGGTTCATCTCTTTTGCCAAGTTCACGGCCCTTTTCTGTTTCGGGCCATCTCCGTCCTATGCCACACCCAGACCCCACCACCGGTCCTGCGTCTTCCCCTCCAATCCCAGAATCTCCCACTGGTTAGCTGTTTCTGGACCTAGTGAAGGCCGCGCCCCTCATCTTGACCACGCCCACTTCGAGCTCAGCCCCACCCACCAGCTCTATTCTTGCCGTTGACCACGCCCACTCCGCCTGCTAAACCACGCCTGTGCACTCTAAGCTCGTCTTCTAGCTCCTCCTCCCACTACATTCAGCCGGGCGGACAATCGCCGACCGGCCTTACTTACCATCCAGTCTCCTCTAGTCTAGACCCGCCCTTCCACTCGACTCATCCCCGCCCACCAACCCTACTCCAGTCTTTAAGCCCTTCATTCATCCACTCCATTCACCTCTCCCACCCTGCATACTCTTGTCTGCTAGCCAACCCACCCAGTCTTTGTCTGCTACCTAGTGCAGGGCGGGACGGCGCAGGCTCAAACAAGTAGATCTACTCTACTCAGCCCTGCCCATGTGTCTACTCAGAACCGCCCCTAATCCCCCTTCATTGGCTGCCGGCCCCACCGCCCAGTCTACTCTTGCCTGCCTGCCACGCCCACTCCACGCTTGTCTGCTGGCCCCGCCCATCCACTCTCCTTAGCCCCACCCACCTTTCCCTCCTCACCAGCTGCCAGCCCCACCTGCCCAGTCTACCCTGGTCTGCTGGCCACGCCCATCACCAGTCGACCTCCCCCACTCTATTCAGCCACACCCACCCGCGCACGCGCGCACGCGCACACACACACACACACACACACACACCTCTGCAGACCAGCCCCACCCACCCACTCCGCTCAGCCCCTCCCGCTGTCTTTCTTACCCCTGACCACGCCCATCACGCTACTCAGCCCCGCCCACTCAGGCCGAGCCCGGCCCCGCCCACCTGTAGCCGACGTCGTCCCAGCGGCGCACGTCCTGGTGGAAGCGCTGCACGGCGCGCAGGCTGGCGGCGCAGCGCGCGAAGCTGGCGCAGGGCTGCGCGGGCTCGAACGTGTGATGCACGAAGAGGAACTCGAGCGGCAGCTGCAGCGGCGTCGGGCGGCCCCGGTACGGCGCGGCGCCCCAGCGGCAGCGGGGGTGGATGGCCGGGCACCCTGCGGATGGACAGGCACCCAAGGCTGGCATCCCGCGGGGAGCGGGGCCTTCCCCTCGGCCCCCCGCCGTCACCCCGCACGGGGACCCCCGGACCGCGGGAGTCATGCCGTCCCACAACGTCCAGATCTGATCTCTTTCCCAGATCCCCGAACCAGGCCCACGGAAGGAAAAACAATAATAACAAACATCAGCTAGGTGTGGTGGGACATCCGGGTCATCCCAGCGCCCAGCGGGCAAACGAGGGGAGATGGCGAGTTCGAAGCCAGCCTAAGCTTCCTGGCACTGACAGCCAAAGGGGGCTCTGACTGAACTCTCCGGTCGTGTGCAACTTCCTAACCATCCGGCCAATCCAAGAAGTTGCAGTGGCTTGTTATTTTCTTTTTCTTTTTTGCCACTCCTGGGGCTTGAACTCAGGTCTGGGCGCTGTCCCTGAGCTGCTTCTGCTCAAGGCGAGTGCTCTATCACTTGAGCCACAGCACCACTTCTGGCTTTTTCTGTGTATGTGCTGAGGAATCGAACCCAGGGCCTCATGCATGTGAGGCAAGCGCTCTACCACTGAGCCACCTTCCCAGCCTGGTGCAGTGGCTTTTATGCAGCTTTTCTAAGATAGGCAAGATTCAGAGAGGTGAAGCGTGGAGCATCAAGATAGATGCACAGGTGTAGCTGCTGGCCCAACTCCTGGCTGAACCTCCGTGTTTGCTGAGCCGCTGGCTGGAATGCGCTGGCACATAATTGTCTATGCATATACTCCAGCCAGTGTGGAGCTCACGGGCCCTGGATGGTAAAGGCCCAGTCTTCAGTTTGGTGTAACTGGGAGGTGCTGGGAACATGGAGGAGGCTTAGCCTAATGGGCAGAAGTTGGTCATCGGTCATGTTTTAGGCTCAGTCCCAGGACCAAGGGACCAATGGTACAGAGACTGAAACCTACCACACCGCAAGCCCAGACAAACCTTTCTTCTTTTTAAGTTTCTTTGTCTAAAGTATTTTGTGACAGTCATGGAAAACTGACTTAAAAAAAAAAAGGATCTGGGCGCTGGTGGCTCACACCTGTCAACCTAGCTACTCAGAAGACTGAGATCTGAGGCTCACGGTTCAAAGCCAATCTAGGCAGACTCTGAGCTCCATCCAATAAACCACTTCGAAAAAGCCGGAAGTGGTGCTGTGGTCCAAGTGGTCGAGTGCCAGCCTTCAGCACAGACAGGATCAGGGACAGTGCCCAGGCCCTGAGCTCAAGCCCCAAGACTAGCCAAAAAAAAAAAAAAAATCAGATCAACTCCTGTTCATCCTTGAAGGCCCAACGTCAGCATTTTCTCGTGCGTACTGAGCCACTGTCCCCGGATCCTCCTGATGGAGTGGGGTGGGAATGTCTGATTCTGAGGGGCTGAGCCCCAGGGGGGTGGGGGGGGTGGGGGGGTGGGGGGGGTGGTGTCTTACCTAGGAAGGCCTCGGTGAACTCTTGGGAAGCATAGCTGGCCACCTGGGCCAGCTGCTCTCGGCTCCTGTTGTGTAGCTGGGGGTGTCGGGGCTCCAGGCTTTGCAGCAGAAGGAGGGCCCCCCACACCTGCTGGGCCAGGTTGGGGGCTGAAATCAGAGCCGCGCCTCTCTGCCGCCGGAAGTTGCTGCGGAAGCCCGGGTCTCCGTCCACGCCAGCCCCGTAGTACTGTCCCAACAGGAGGCTGAGCCGGGGCCGGGGCGGCGCGAGGCGGCTCAGGTGATCCCCGAGGAGCACCCCGTCCAGAGCCCCGTTGAGGAAGGCCATGGTGAGGGGGGCCGTGGGGGGGTCGAGCAGCGTGAAGTTCTGGGGGGAGGAGAGCCGGTCCCAGCAGCCCTCAGAGCCCAGGCCGGGCGGGCTCGGGGTGGGGCGAGGGTGGAGGAAAGCCAGGCCCAGCTCCGTGGCCAGGGCGGCGGCCAGGAGGCTGTCCACGGCGGCGGGGGGCTCGGCTCGCTCCCCCAGCCAGGTGACATTGGCAGAGTCGTTCCTGAATCCCGCCGGGGTGTCTCCTCCGGTGTCCCCCAAAGGCACAGCCCTGCGCCCCTGCTGCCCGGCCTCCAGCCCCAAGAGCAGAGGCCTTAGAGCCACGGTGGAGCCGTCGGGGGCCAGCAGCACCCCGCGCTCCTGCTGGCCCTGAACCTCGTGCTGGGCCACACGGTCCACCAGGGCGCGCAGCTCGGCCCCCAGAGGGTCCAGGTGGAGCGGGGAAGCCCCGGGGCTCACAGAGTCCCGCAGGAACGGGGGGAGGCCGCCGGGGGGTCCCGCGGACAGCAGCACCCGGACAGAGGCAGCTGGGCCTCCTTCCAGCTCCTTCTGCTCCAGCTCGGCCATGGCCTGGATGATGGAGTCCATGAGCAAAGGCAGAGAATCTATGGGAAGAGACAGCACGTTCACCCAGCGGTCCAGCCTCAGTGCCAGGATGGTAGGGGGGCGCAACGTGGCGTGGCATCGGGTGAAAGTTGGCAGGGGGGGAGTAGGCCGCGTGGGGGCTCACGGCGGTGGAGGGCTGGGTTAGGAGTGAGGTGTTGGTCATTGGCAAGGTTTACTGAACATTTACTGTGTCTCAGGTACCACTGTCACAGACCGGCCTAACTGAATCCTCCTGGAAGCCCAGAGAAGTGAAGATACCAGCTTAAGGCTACACAGCTAGGAAGCAGCAGAAGCAGGATTCGAACCCATAGATTTGCTTGTTTTGGTCAGTCGTGAGGCTTGAACTCTAGGCCTGGGCGCTGTCCCTCAGCTCTTCAGCTCAAGGTGGGTGCTCTACCACTTGAGCCACAGCACCACCTCTGGTTTTCTGGTGGTTTGTTGCAGGTAATTTCATGGCCTTTCCTGCCCGGGCTGGCTTTGAACTATGATCTCAGCCTCCTGAGTAGCTGGGATGACAGGCGTGAGCCACCAGCACCCAGCCAGGAAGTTTTAATAGCCAAATCCTGCATTGAAAATCCCGACCCTTCTTCAGAAAGTTCATTTTATTCTTGTTTTCTAACTTTCTTCTTTTCTCCTTAAAACTCTCTAAGAAAGCCAGGCACTGGTGGCTCACGTCTGTCATACTCACTACTCAAGAGGCTGAGATCTGAGGATCAGGTTCGAAGCCAGTTCAGGCAGGAAAGTCCATGAGACTCTTATCTCCAGTTAACTAGAAAAAAAAAAAAAGCCAGGGCTGGGAAGGTGGCTCAGTGGTAGAGCACTTGCCTTGCATGCTCGAGGCCCTGGGTTCGATTCCTCAGCACCACATAAGCAAAAAGCCGGAAGTGGCGCTGTAGCTCTAGTGGTAGAGCTCTAGCCTTGAGCTGAAGAGCTGAGGGACAGCGCCCAGGCCCAGAGTTCAGGCCCCAGGACCAGACCCAAAAAAAAAAAAAAAAAAAGCCAGAAGCAGAGTCGTCGCCCAAGTGGTAGAGCACCAGCCTTGAGTGGAAAAGGCCAAGCCAGAGCATGAGGCTCTGCGTTCGAGTCCCGGTGTTGGCTTAAACAAAACAAAATACCACCTCTTCTTCTGCCTCTTCTCCTCACTGCACTTGCTAAGTCCTCAGACCAGAGCTCTCTGGACAGCTGGGGCTCCTGCTGTCTCTGGTCCTGGCCCACATGGAGGCCCAACACTTCTGCTGAGCCCAGAATGCACCGCCCCGCCCCCCCCCCCCCCCCCCCCCGCCTCCAACCTACCTGCGCTTCCACCTAGCCACGGCAGTAGGACGAGCAGGAAGCAGAGGCCGCCCCCAGCCATGCTGAGCTCCAGCCGGCCTTGGTGGACAGCGCTGCGCGTGCTGGAAAGAGACAGCCGGGAGGCACCCTGCCCGGCCTGCTGCCCTGTCAAAGTCCAGCGGTGAATGGCACAGTTGTTTCCCCCCCCCCCCCCCCGCCCCACTCCCCGGGAGCTCCGTGGCCTAGGCCAAAGGTCATCTGGGCCTCAAGGTCTCCCCTTCTCCTCTCCCATCCTCCCTGCCTGTCAGGATGTCGTCGGGAGACCAGGCCCAGACGGTGGCTCACGCCTGTAATCCCAGCTGCTCAGGAAGCTGAGGTCTGAGGACTGCAGTTCAAAGCCAGCCCGGGCAGGAAAGTCCATGAGAGTCTTATCTCCAATCAATCCCCAGAAACTGGGAAGTGGCGCTGTGGCTCAAGTGGTAGAGCGCTCGCCTTGAGCTGAAGAGCTGAGGGACAGCGCCCAGGCCCAGAGTTCAAGCCCCATGACCAACAAAAAAAAATGGAGCCGTTGCTTAAGTGGTAGAGCTCCAGCCTTGAGGACAAAAAGAAATTGCTCAGGGACAGCACTAGGCTCTGAGTTCAAGTTTTAGGACCAGCTAAATACACAAGAGGAAAAAGAGAAAAACAAAACGAGGAGCTACGAGGCCAGGTATAGACTCCTACAGTCTCTGTCTCTCTGTCCCTGTCTCTGTCTCTCTGTCCCTGTCTCTGTCTCTCTCTCCCTCCCTCTCTTTCCTTTCTTTTTTTTGGCGGGGGGGGGGGAGGGGGAGGCCTGGTCGTGGGCCTGAACTCTGGGCCTGGGCTCTGTCCCTCAGCTCTTCAGCTCAAGGCTAGCGCTCTACCACTTGAGCCACAGCGCCACTTCCGGCTTCTTTTCTTTTTGCTTATGGGGAATCGAACCCAGGGCCTCATGCATGCAAGGCAAGCGCTCTACCACTGAGCCACCTTCCCAGCCCCTCTTTTCTTTCTTTTTTTGTGCCAGTCTTGTGGCTTGAACTCAGGTCCTGGGGGCTGTCCCTGAGCTATTTCACTCAAGGCTGGCGCTCTACCATTTGAGCCACAGCTCCACTTCCAGCTTTTTTTTTTTTTTTTTTTTTTTTAGTAGTTACTTGGAGATGAGTCTCACCAATTTCCTGCCCGGGCTGGTTTCCAACTATGATCATCAGATTCCGGCCTCCTGAGTAGCTGGGATTACAGGTGTGAGCCACAGTGCTCGGCTCAACACCATATTTCTTATAGGCTCTACCTCCTCCTACAAGTGCCATGGGCTGGGTTTGGGGGACATTCGGATTCAAACGATAGCAAGCGAGGCCGGCCAGGCCCCCTACGTCCTGTGCTGCCAGAGCTCAGGCTCAGGAAAGGACTGGGGATTATTGGGTCTGCTCAGCCTCAGTCCATAAAGCCCAGAAAGGTGCGGCCACTCCAGCTCTTCCTCTGTTCCCGCTCCTGGATGGGGTTGAGAGCGGATGTTGGACCTGAGCCTTCGGATCCTGGTTTTATCCCAGGAGCCAGTGTCTAGACTCACCTTGCTTGATTGTGAACGATCCCCTCCTCTGGGTGCTTGTGGCTGAGTTCTTCTCTGGGTACTTGTGGCTGAGTCCCTTCTGAGTGGAATGCCCACTCCTCTCGGGGTCTTATAGCTGAGTTCTCCTTGCTCCTCCTGCCTTCCCCTCCTGAGTTGCTATTACAGGGGTGTGCCACAAGCCTCGGCCCAGGTCTTTTCTGCAGGCTCCATGTAGGTGAGCTGCTCCCCTCGTGGGCCTCCTGCCCCAAACCAGAGTTTCCAGAGCTGTTCCAGGCCTGGGAAAGCCCGGCCTGACGCAGGCCGGGGCCTCCCCCAGGGCTCCACCCACAGGGGACGCACCCATGGGGCATAGCTGCCAGGGCCGACTTCCTGGGGGACCAGCCACCCCCTTACACAGAGCCAGGTCACAGTGGGGCCTCAGGAAGAAAGTCATGGAATGGGGAGTGAGAGGCAGTTTCCTGGGGTCTGGGAATTGGGGGGTGGGAGGCCTCCACCTTCTACGGCCATGGGCAGAAAATGGGCACCAGACTGAGGTCTGGAGGATCTCAGTTCGAAGCGAGCCCAGGCAGGAAAGTCCACGAGATTCTTATCTCCAATGAATCAGCAAAAAGCCAGAAGTGGAGCTGTGGTTCCAGGGGTAGAGCACCAGCCTAGAGATGAAAAAGCCAAGTGAGCCCAAGGAAGAAAGGAAGGAAGAAATGAAAAGGAAAAGCAAGCGAGCCGGGCACCGGAGGCTCAGGCCTAGAATCCCAGCTACTCAGGAGGCTGAGATTTGAGGATGGAGCTTCAACACCAGCCCGGGCAGGTGCACCTTGTATGATGAGCAGGGAGTTGGGCCTGGGGTGGTCTGCCTTTGCGGGGGAGTCTACCCACCCCACTGGCCCCACAGGTACAGTCCATTCAAAGATTAGAGGTTTGCCTGCCAACGCCAGACCAGAGTCTGTCAGGAATTACCTCCCTATCCTGGGCACCTTCCAAATCCAGGACTTCCCTTGCTTCGCAGGCCCCCCTGCCCCGCCCCCCTCCTGCCCCCCGGGAGCCAGCGGGGCCTTAAAGCTGGGCTTGACCCAGCCATGCCTGCCACTGTGTGTGGAGCCAGCCCCCGCTGCCGTGGGTCGGACCCACTGGCTGCAGGGAAACACTAAAAGCCAGCGATGAGGACTCTCACCCCGCCCAGGCCTCCTTCACTGCCTATCTTTGTGGAAGACCAAAGGTAAGATTTAATCAGCTGCCGGTATTGCACACAGACCCTCCACACAGCCTTGGCAGGGAGGGGTGCGTGAGGGGAGGGAAAATGGGGGGGGCTGTGTGCCATGAATCCACCCCCTCTTTCTTGTTTTTTTTGCTTTATGGCTTGTTACCCAAGATGCTGTAGCGCTTGAGCCATGCCTCCACCCTGGCTTTTTTGTTGGTCGTGAGGCTTGAACTCAGGGCCTGGACGCTGTCCCTGAGCTTTTTTTTTTTTTTGCTCAAGGTCAGCACTCTACCCCTTGAGCCACAGTGCCACTTCCAGACTTTTTTTTTTTTGTCGGTCGTGGGGCTTGAACTCTGGGCCTGGGCGCTGTCCCTCAGCTCTTCAGCTCAAGGTGAGTGCTCTACTGCTTGGGGCACAGCACCACTTCCAGTCTTCTTGTGGTTTATTGGAGATCAGAGTCTCACAGACTTTCCTGCCCGGGTTGCCTTTGAACCGTGATCCTCAGATCTCAGCCTCCTGAGGAGCTAGGATGACAGGCGGGAGCCTGGCCCTTTCAGGCTTTTGATATTTTGTTGTTATGGAAGCCTTGCATATATATATATATATATATATATATATATATATATATATATATTTGTTTATTTATTTAGCTGTGGTGACAGGCGTGAACCACCAGCTCCCGGCTGTCCCTATTTATTAAGGGATATGTATTCACAAGACATGAAAGCAATCATTCAATTCTGTGACATTTAGAACACTTGCAGCATTGTGCAATCCCAACCTCATGTTTCTAAAACATTTTCATCACTCCAAATGGAAACCCTGCACCCAATAAAGCAATCACACGCCTCCTCCCACCGGCCCTGGCAGCGCTCATCTGTCCCCTGCAGGGCAGCACCTTTCTTCACTCAGCCTGGGGCTCTCAAGGTTCAGTCGCGGTTACCCACATTGTAGCCACACCCCGTTCACTTTTTGTGGCTGTGTAATATTCTATTGTGTGGATAGATGGCATTGTGTGTATCTGTGTGATATTGGATGGCCAGTTGGGTTATTGCTCATTGTAAAAGTGCTGCTGTGAATGTTTGGGCATCTGTACTAGTTTGGCTTCTTGCTTTGTTGCTGTTGTTCTTCTTATTATTATTATTAATTTTTTGTATTATTATTTTGCCAGTCCTGAGGCTTGAACCCGCGCCTGGGCACTGTCCCTGAACTCCTTTGGCTCAAGGCCAGTGCTTTACCACTCGAGCCACAACTCCACTTCTGGTCTTTTGTGTGATGAATTGGAGATAAGAGTCTCATGGATTTTTCCTGCCCAGGCTGGCTTCAAACCGCGATCTTCAGATCTCTGCCTCTTCAATAGCTGGGATTATAGGCATGAGCCACCAGCACCTGCCCCTGCCCAGTTATTTTTGGCACACTTCATATCTCTGATGCTTCCCAAAGCCAGTGAGGAGAGGACTCGAGGCAGATACTCCCCCCGTTTGACAGACGAGGACACTCAAGTGGGAGAGGCAGCCCCGTGCCAGCCCGAGTCCAGTCACCATCAGAATGGCTCCCAACCTCAGAGTGAGCACTAGGTAGCAGCCTCTTACGGGGAGGGCGCAAGGGATGGTCTTCCAGGCAGTTTTGTGGCCCCTGGACCCGACAGACCTGAGTGTGAGTCCCAGGTTGGATCCACTGCATAATTACATAATCTAATACCTATGTCACAGCCAGGAGATGGAGCCCTAATTATGTGTTTGATGTATAGATGTATCCAGGGGCCCAGGGGGTGAAACAAACAGTTGCTAAACTGGTCTGCCTTGCAGTTATTCTTTTTTCTTTTTCCTCTTTTGCCGGTCCTGGGGCTTGAGCTCAGGGCCTAGGCATTGTCCCTGAGCTTCTTTTGCTAGCAGCCTACCACTTGAGCCATAGCGCCACTTCTGGCTTTTTCTGTGTCTGTGGTACTGAGGAATGGAACCCAGGGCTTCGTGCATGCTAGGCAAGCACTGTACCACTGCGCCACCTTCCCACCCCCCTTCCTCTTCTTTGACATAGGGTCTTGCTATGTAACCCAGGCTAGCTTAACTGAACAGACTTCAGCAGTCATTTCCCTAGGAAGGCAAAGGAGCATTCTTATTGGCTTAGGGACAAGACAAGTGCTTCTGATAGGTTGAGGAGGGGGTAGGGCCAAGTCTGATTGGCTGAGAGACAGGAAAGTGGAAAACATTGGTTAAGTCGGCTAAGAGACCAACTTTGATTGGCTGGGAAGTGGGGGAGGAATCTAAGCTGAGAAGAGTAAGATTGGCTGAAAAGAGGATGGAGTCTGATTGGCTAAGAGGTGGGACTGCAGAGTTTAAAAGACTGAGGGGCAGAGGACTGAGTCCTATTGGCTGAGCATCAGGAGATTGGAATCTGATTGGCTGGAGAGTAGGAGAGCATTTGATTGCGTGGAGGGTGGGCGGGTTCTACTCAGGGTGGAGTGGGAGAGAGGGAACTTGGGAGGAGTTGTCCCCGGTCTTAGCTACTTCTCTGATCCCATGTCTCTCTGCTCCTAGGAGAGGGAGGTGGAGATTAACCCCTATCTATGGGGAAATGCAGGTAGGTGTGTGTGGAGGAGGGGAAGGGCTGGGTCACCCCAAAGTCCAGGGTGGACAAGTTCTCTGCCTCAGCTAGTGAGGTGTCTTATCTCCATGACTCTGATCTAGGGTGTGGGGCGGGCACAGCCATAGACCCTCCTTCTAGGGGAAGACAGATCTGGTTTTGGGGTGGTCCTGGGATTCCAACTTAGGACCTTGAGCTTGCTAGGCAGGCGTTCTACCACTTGAACCATTCTGTCATAATCGAGTCTTGCTTTGTGCCAGAGCTGGCCTGTACTGCAGCCCTCCTATAGCCCCCCAGCGTGCCTCTCGGGACCACCACTACACCCAGCTATTGGTTGAGATGCTTATCATCAATGTGTTCATATTATTATGTGAAGCCAGGGCTGGTCTTGAAGTATGGTCCTCCATTTCTGCCTCCCAGGTACTTTACATCACTATCAGGATTCTGTGGTTTCTGAGGACAAAGAGTTCTCTTCCCTCCACCCCTCCCAAAGCATCTTCCTGCTCTTCTCCCCTACATCCACTCATTTAAATTCCTGTTTCTCTTGTCAGTCCTGGGACTTGAACTCAGGGCCTTGATGCTGTCTCGGAGTTTTTCACTCAAGGTTAGCACTCTATCCCTTTAAGCCACAGCACACTTCTGGCTAACTGAAGATAAGAGGCTCATGGACTTTCCTGCCTGGGCTGGCTTCGAACTGTGATCCTCAGATCTTAGGGTCCTGAGTAGCTAGGATGACAGGTTTGAGACACCAGTACCTGGATAACGTCTCCCTGGCCGGAGACACTAGTTCTCCAGCTGGCCGGGAACGCGCGATCCTCCTACCTCTGCCTCCTAGGTGCTGGGATTAGAGGTGTCAACATCAAGGCTGGCTCCCACCTGGACCTTTATCGCCGTTGACCTTGAAATGCTCCTCCATCCTCCTCCTTCCTGTGCATTGTCCTTTCTTGCTCCCTTTTTCTCTTCCATTCACTCCACTAGAAACTCCAGCCTGGGCTGGGAGGGTGGCTCAGTGGTAGAGCGCTTGCCTTGCATGCCTAAGGCCCTGGGTTCGATTCCTCAGCACCACATAAGCAAAAACAAAAAGCCCAGAAGTGGCGCTGTTACTCAAGTGGTAGAGCGCTAGCCTTGAGCTGAAGAGCTGAGGGACAGCGCCCAGGCCCAGAGTTCAGGCCCCATGACCGGGCCCAAAAAAAAAAAGAGAGCGCTTGGTAAAATCTAAGTCGAAGCCGGGAGCTGGTGTTTCCCACCTGTCATCCTCGCTGCTCAGAAGCTGAGATCTGAGGATCACAGTTCAAAGCCAGCTCTGGCAGGAATGTCTGTGAAACTCTTATTGCCAGTTAAGTAGCAAAAAGCCCAAAGTAGAGGGATGGCTCACGTGGTAGGGCACCAGCCTTGAGGTGAAAAAGCTCAGGGACAGCGCCCAGGCCCTGAGTTTACACACACACACACACACACACACACACACACACACACACACACACACACACACACACACACACACACACACACACACGCCTAAGTCAAGGGCGGGAATTGTGGCTCTGGCCTCCTGCCTGCCAAACAAGTCTGAGACCCTGGGATAAAACCCCCAGGACCAGCACCAAACAAACAAACCAACAAACGAGAACCTGACAGCCCATGTTCTTCTGCTTAGAACCTTCTGTGGCTTCCATTTTCCTTAGGCTAATAACCTAAATCATCCCAGGTCCCTATGCAACATACCTGTCACCTCATAGATTGGTCATCTGTTCCCTTTTACGTTTCTATTACAACTCTCCCTCTCTCCCTCTCCCCCCCCCCCCCCCCCCCCGTGCCAGTCCTGAAGCTTATACTCAGGGCCTGGTCGCTGTCCCTTGAGCTCTTTTGCTCAAGGCTAGCCCTCTACCGCTTAGAGCCACAGCACCACTTCTGGGTTTGGTTTTTAGCTTTGCTGGTCTGGGGCTTGAACTCAGGGCCTCTTTGTGCTTGAGGAGAGCGCTCTCCCACTTGAACCACAGCACACACCACTTCTGACTTTTTCTGAGTGTTTTCTTGGAGATAAGAGCTGCACGGACTTTTCTGCTGGGGCTGGCTTCCAACTGCAATCCTCAGGTCTCGGCCTCCTGAGCGGCTGGGGTGACAGGCGTGAGCCACGGACGCCCGGCTCTCCCTCTCTTTCTGTCATCCCACGGTCAGCCTTGAGAACTCTGGGGAACACCAAGGCCCTCAGTCGCGCCCAGGCCTCTCTTACCAGCCTGCTTTCTCTCATCTCAGCCCACTGAGACCAGAGCTGCGGGGAGCTGGTGTCTTCATGACCTAGTAACTACCCAGCTCCATAGTTTCCTAAGACCCAGGGCTCCTCATCTCACACATGAGACTGGACACATGACCACCTCCCCTTAATCTCCACCTCCATCCCATGCCTGTCTGGCTTTGTCCTAAGAGCTCGAGATGTTTTCCTGTCTCCCGTGACCTCCTTCACCCACTTCCCTGCCGTCCACTCTCTCTTCCTCATGCAGGTGACTCATGGATGTGTCCGTGGCAGCTGCCTCCCACGTGAGCACCCCACTGCGTGGAGGTGACGGCGTTTCCCAACCTCAGCCCTGGGGTTGACACACGGGCCGCCAGCGCTGTGTCATGGCCCCCGCCCCACCTTGTGTGTGTTGTTGGATGTTGAAAAGCATCTGTGTTCTGTGCCAACTGTATGCCAGTAGCACTCCTCTGCCAATACAGTAACCATATGGACAATTGCCCAAATCTGCTGTAGTTGCAAACCTCTAGGCTAATCCAAACCAACCTCCAAAACTCTTCAGAACACGTCCACCTCTCACCTCCCCTCCAGTACGTGTTCAGAAGAACTGAAACTCGGGAGGCGCCAGGTGCCAGTGGCTCCCGCCTGTCATCCTAGCTACTCAGGAGGCTGACATCTGAGGATCACAGTTCAAATCCAGCCTGGGCAGGAAAGTCCCTGTGAGACTTCCCCAATAAACCCCTCAAAAAACAGAAATGGTGCTGTGGCTCAAGTAGTAGAGTGCTAGCCTTGAACACAGAGAGCTTCAGGGACAGTACCCAGGCCCTGAGTTCAAGCCCCACAAATGACCAGAGACAGACAGACAGAAAGACAGAGACAGAGAGACAGAGACAGACAGATGGAGACAGAGAGACAGAGAAATCCATGGGAGTCTTCTGGTTTTCCCAACGCCATAGGAGTAAGAGGCTCCTGGTTGGCATTTCCTCCTCCCAAGCTAGGCCTCAGGCCCTCTAACCTCAGACCTTCTCCTAACTACTAGAGGATTCCCTCTCAAGTGTTCTGCCCTTGAAAATCTCTCTCTCTCTCTCTCTCTCTCTCTCTCTCTCTCTCTCTCTCTCTCTCTCTCTCTCTCTCTCTCTCTCTCTCTCTCTCTCTCTCTGTGTCTCTCCCTCGGGCCTGGGCGCTGTCCCTGAGTTTTTTTTTTTTTTTTTTTTTGTCAGTCGTGGGGCTTGAACTCTGGGCCTGGGCGCTGTCCTTGTGCTCTTCAGCTCAAGGCGAACGCTCTACCGCTTAAGCCACAGCGCCACTTCCGGCTTTCTAGTGGTTTTTATTGGAGATAAGAGTCTCGGGCTGGGAAGGTGGCTCAGTGGTAGAGCGCTTGCCTTGCATGCTCGAGGCCCTGGGTTCGATTCCTCAGCACCACATAAGCAAAAAGAAAAAAAGCCGGATGTGGCTCTGTGGCTCAAGTGGTAGAGCACTAGCCTTGAGCTGAAGAGCTGAGGGACAGCGCCCAGGGCAGGCCCCACGACCTGACTCAAAAAAAAAAAAAAAATAGACTCTCACAGACTTTCCTGCTGGGACTGGCTTTGAGCCGTGATCCTCAGATCTCAGTCTCCTGAGTAGCTAGGATGACAGGCGTGAGCCACCAGCGCCCAGCATTGTCCCTGAGCTCTTTTGCTCAAGGTAGCGCTCTACCACTTCTAGTTTTCTGATGGTTCATTGGAGATAAGAGTCTCACGGACTTTCCTTGGCTGGCTTTGAACTGTGATCCTCAGATCTCAGCCTCCTGAATAGCTAGGATGACAGGCGTGAGCCACTAGAGCCTGGTCTCTTTTTTTTTTTTTTTTAGTCAGTGTGGGGCTTGAACTCAGGGCCTGGGCATTGTCTCTGAGCTCTTTTGCTCAAGGATATCTATTCAGACTCCGCCCATCACAGTCCGTCCCTGCGCACACATACACACACACATACACACACACACACATACACACACACACATACACACACGCACACACACAGCCTCCACACGCACCTCTGCCCCACTCCTCCTGTAGTTGAAATCTAACCGCCAGCTCCCTGCAGCCTCTTCTCAGATGTCACTCCCTTCCCCAGTCTCCAAACCCAGGAGCATGGGATATATGTAGCTTTTTTTTTACTTCAAACTATGCTCCCTCTGGACCTCCTTCTCTCCATCGGGGGAACTGATTCTCAGGTGACAGTTACCGAAATGAAGACAGGGGTTGTTTTTAATAAATAAATAAATAACTTTACGTTGGGGCGAGCCCCCCGCGGGCCAGTGAGCCCGCCGTGGGCGGCGTCCCCGCCTGTCCCCCCCCAGGCCCCGGCTGGTGACCAGGCCCAAGGTCAACGCCCCGGCCTGAGGACCGGCTGGTCCAGGCCTGCTGAGGAGCGCGGGAGCTTTTCCTGGGGTCACCTGCCGCCCTCCGGACTCGCGCCCGCACTTCCTGCGCCCCAGGACGCAGAGAAAGCAGGAAATCTGGGTGGCCAGGTTCGGTGGAGGCTGAGAGTTCCTGGGGACCCCTGGAGAGCCATGGGGCGTCCGAGCGGGGGAGGGGGGTTGAGGGGTGCTGGTGGGGAGGGGAGGGTGGCCCCAGACGCGGGGGGACCCGGGCACTAACGGAGGCACGCGGGGTCGGGCTGCGTCGCCGCTTTGCGTCTCCCCGTCCGCATCTCCCGTCCATCCCCAGCGTGGAGGACCAAACACCTGAGTTCAGGGGCGTGGCCGGTGGGCGAGGTCGAAGGGCGGTTCCTGGAGCATGGTCTGCGGTGGCGTCCAATGGGCGCGCCGGGGGGTACCCAGCGGGCGTAGGCGTGGATGGCTCCCGTGGGCGTGGCCTGCGGTCATGGCCAATGGGCGCGCCGGGGCGTGGGCAGGGCTGGTTCCCGGGGGCGTGGCCCGCGGGCGTGGCCAATGGGCGCGCCGGGGGCGTGGCCGGTGCTTACCCTCCCGCCCACCCCGCCCGCCGGGCGGGGTTAAAGGGCCGGGCGGCGGGACGGCGCGGGCAAAGCCGAGGTTCCCGCAGCCAGCGCCAGCGCATCGCGATCCAGGGCTGGAGACCCGCGGGGTGAGTCTAGAAACGGGGGCGCAGCGGGATCCCCGACCTCCGTGAGACGCACAGCGGGCTCGGGGAGCGTGGGGTGCCCGCCCCGCGCCCCGACGGCCCCTCCGTGTGGCCGTGTGCGCCCGGGAGTCCCGGCCGTGTCCTCTCCCGGCGTCCGGGGGTGGGGGAGCGGGCAGCCCCAGCCCCCCAGGACCTCCCAGATGGGCCCGGCCCGCGCACCCCGGGGTCCACCTGGCCACCTCCGGAGCCCCGTGCCCAGGTGGCCGTCCCGGGCCCGCAGGCTTGGCTGGGGTCCTTGCTGCCCCTCCGTCGGGGGGGGGGGTGACATTGTCTGACAGACGCCATCTGATGCCCCCGGAGCCTGCCCTCCCTCCTGCCAACCACCGGTGGCTGGTGTTGACTATTTGGGGGCCCAGGGGGACAGTCTTCTCCTGGAGAGGGGAGGGAGACCAGGGCACCCCTCCCCCTCCTGTTGGCAGGCTGGAAGGTCCTCAACTTGTCTCCCCTGTGGAGGTGCCCCCCCCACCTTGGGTGCAGGAGCTGAGCCCGTGAGGCCTGGCTCACCAGCCCCCAGTGGAGGGCCGGAGGGGAGGGGGACCCCTGGCCGCCCATGCCCCCACGCCCAGTGGGGGAGCTGCGATTGGAACCATCAAGCCCTGTGTGACCCCAAAATCCTGGGCCGCTTTCTAATGGCCGAAGCGGCTCTGTGTAGGCCGGGTCCGGTTTCCAGGCGGTAACGTTAGTCCTGGGCTGTGTCTTGGCGCTGACCCCAGTTGGTTATCAGGTAGACGGGCCGTGGGTAACTGGGTGACATGCAGAGACGGAACCCCATCTCTCCTTTCTGACAAGCCCCAGAGTCCTGTTCTTCAATCCCAGGCAGCAAATGGGAATATGTTCTTAACGCTCTGTGTGTGTGTGTGTGTGTGTGTGTGTGTGTGTGTGTGTGTGTGTGTGTGTGTGTGTGTGTGTGTCTCCTGGGGCTTGAACTCAGGGTCTTGAGCGCTGTCTCTCAGTTAGCCACAGCTCCACTGCTGGTTTTCTGGTGGTTCGTTGGAGATCAGAGTCTCAGACCCTTTCCTGCCTGGGCTGGCTTCCAACCACGATCCTCAGATCTCAGCCTCCTGAGTAGCTGGGATGAGCTGCTTTGAATTTGGCGTTGCTTGTGCGCCTGTCCATGAAAAATGCCTGGCTGTGTCTTCACAGTCCTGGGAGTTGGGGAAATGTAGATCCTTTGTTACAGATGGAGAAATTGTGGCTCAGAAAGGTTCAGGCACCTGCCTGAGGTCACACAGCTAAGGGGGTCAAACCTTCCAGAATAAACTTTCTAAGGCTCCTGTCCTGGTGTGGCCATACTGGAGATGAAATACCAAGGTGATCACATCTCCCAGGGATGTTTCTTTTCTTGTCTTTTTTTTTTTTTCTTTCTGCCAGGATCCAATTTGAACTGCAAAGGCCACAGATTTCTGACCTTTGACACCCCAATACTCCACCACCTTGTTGAAACCCAGAAATGTTGGGGTGCTTCCTGGCACTTTGCCAGGGTTGGGGGGAGGGAGGTGAATGTAAGTCTCTGGGTTGAATGGACCCAGGCAGGGTGCCATAAGCCCGGAGCAGGAGCGTCTGGAAGGTGGGGTGACAGGGCCAGCTCAGGGGTGCTCGGGTGTCCATGGTGTGCGTGCATTTCTGTCCTGGAAGCCCACACATCCTGTGCGACAAGTTAGCTGTCAAGGCTGGGCCAACCAGACAAACCAGAGCTTCCTGATCCCAGGCTGGCTGAGGGGCTGGGACTCCTCTCCACATTCTTCTCCAGATAAGGCGGTCCTGGCAGGCCGGGTGTGCCGGGCTGTGTCGGCCGGGGCAGGGCTGCTGGGCGTCTTGCTTGGCATGGGGAGTTGGCACGGAGGGCTGATGTGGAGATGAGCCGGCATGACAGCGTTTGGAAGGTGCCAGCTCCTGCCGGAGGAGGGTTTTCATTCTTTTCTTTGTGTGTGTGTGCATGCTAATCCCAGGGCTTGAACTCAGGGCCTGGGCGCTGTCCCTGAGCTTTTTTTTTTTTCCCTCAAGGCTATGCTCTACCACTTGAGCCACAGATCCACTCCTGGCTTTTCTTTTTCTGAAAAAACTGGAGATAAGAGCCTCTTGGATTTGTTTTCCTGGGGCTGGCTTTGAACCATGATCCTCCAGATCCCAACTTCCTAAGTAGGATTACAGGAGTGAGGCCTGAGCCCCCAGGCTGCTCTTTGGCTCCTGGAAAGTAGTAAGAATAAGAATCTTGGCTCATGTGCCCGCATGCTGTGTGACAAAGCCTTTCCCTGCCTGTGGAGTCTGTTATTAATATTATGAATAATATTGGCATTACCAGCACTTGAACTCAGTGCTTGGAGCTTGCTAGGTAGGTCTTCTGCCTCTTGAGCCACATCCCCAACCTTTTTCTTGTTCCTTGGTTATTATTTATTTTTGAATGAGGGCATGCTTTCCCACTAGTGTCAGACTGGACTGTGATCCTCCTACTTACGAGTATTCTGCAGCTGGGGTGCCAGGCATCCAGGCTCAGCTTTTCATTCATGGAGATGGGATCTCATCAACTTTTTTTTTGCCTGGGCTGGCCTCAAACTTTGTCCCACTGGATCTCAGCCACTTGAGTAGCTGGGATTGCAGGTGTGAACAACTGTATTTCTTGTTGTTGTCTGATGATGTTGTCACCACCATATTATATATATACACATATATGTATATATATGTATATGTATATACGTATATGTATATATATATATAAAATAATATGGGGGGGTTGAACTCACTTGCTAGGCAAGTGTTCTACCTCTTCCTGCATTCCCAGCCCACTTTTTTTTTATGTATTAAGAATTGAACTCGGGGCTGGGAAGGTGGCTCAGTGGTAGAGCGCTTGCCTTGCATGCCTGAGGCCCTGGGTTTGATTCCTCAGCACCACATAAGCAAAAAGAAAAAAGCCGGAAGTGGCGCTGTGGCTCAAGTGGTAGAGCGCTAGCCTTGAGCTGAAGAGCTGAGGGACAGCGCCCAGGCCCAGAGTCCAGGCCCCACGACCAGACCAAAAAAAAAAAAAAGAATTGAACTCAGGGCCCCCTGCATACTAAACAAACGTCTACCACTGAGCTACCCTCCCACATTCCTGTTAGCCATGCAGGACTGTGTATACTTCAAAGGCACTGAACGTAGTTACTGTGCTACGCAATCACCTCCTCTCCTTGCCCCACTCTGCTTTATTTTTTCAATTCTGGGCTGTGAACTCAGGGTTTCCTAGGCAGGTGCTCTACCACTTGAACCACCCCTCCTTCCATTCCTTCAGTTGTTGGTTTTTTTTTTTTTTTTTTTTTGCCAGTCCTGGGCTTGAACTCTGGGCCTGGGCACTGTCCCTCAGCTCTTCAGCTCAAGGCTAGCGCTCTACCACTTGAGCCACAGCGCCACTTCAGGCTTTTTCTGCTTATATGGTGCTGAGGAATCAAACCCAGGGCCTCATGCATGCCAGGCAAGCGCTCTACCACTGAGCCACCTTCCCAGACCCTTGGTTTTTTTGTTTGTTTGGTCATTTTTTTTTCAGATAAGGGCTTGCAATTTTGCCTAGGCCAGCTTCGAACTACCATCCTCCTACCTATATCTCCCACATAGCTGGGGTGACAGGCATATGTCGCCATGCCAGCCTTATTTCTTTTTTTTTTTTTTTTTTTTTGTCGGTCGTGGGGCTTGAACTCTGGGCCTGGGCGCTGTCCCTCAGCTCTTCAGCTCAAGGTGAGCGCTCTACCACTTGAGCTACAGCACCACTTCCGGTTTTCTGGTGGTTTATTGGAGATAGGAGTCTCACGGTCTCTCCTGCCCGGGCTGGCTTTGAACCGCGATCCTCAGATCTCAGCCTCCTGAGTAGCTAGGATTACAGGCATGAGCCACCAGCGCCCGGCCAGCCTTATTTCTTGAGATCTGGTCTCACTATCATTTTTCTCTCCAAGCTCGCCTTGAACCTTTATCTTCCCAATCCC